>NW_027466055.1:4182500-4220000 GCF_046127955.1 Nelusetta ayraudi | reverse complement strand
TCAGTCGGCCTTGTTATCTAAAGTCCGATGTGACAGAACAGGCTTAATGAGATGCTCATGTTTGTTTTGGTGCTTTTAGATGTTAAGCTGTTAATGTAGATTTGACATCAAATTAATTTGCCATGCAATAAAAAATAGCTACTCGTTTTAACTGTATATCATTGCATGTAGCATCCACATTGGCATCTTTAGTCAGGGGGAAATGACGTAAAAGGAAGTTGGTGTAGTTCACCTCAAACTTAAAGGCATTTTAGCAGGAGAACAAAGAAGGACAGTGAAGCCTTATATTGGCAGAACAGATGCTTTGCATCACTCCTCAGTGGCCAACTGTCTGAGGGTTTGTCAAATGGCCTTTTGCTGGTTGATCTAATATTGTACAAAATAATATGTGATTTATAATGTAGAAACCAATATTATTTTCCCCTAAACAGTCATCTCAGTCCCAATGAGCTGAACAAAGAGGCACCTTCATATTGATCTGTCACATGCTTTCAATCAAGCAAAAGATGCATCACAGCAGTGTATCCTTGCCGAGACACTTTGACCTTTGAAAAATAAACCTGCTGGCACAGTTGTGTCTGCTGAGTCACTTAGTCACAGAAGTGATCCACACAAAAGAGTGAAAAAGAGGGAAGCGACTAATGCTGGAGGCTGTGCCGGCCGCGGTAACCTCAATACTGGTTTAGTGAGTTTGAGGTTTAGCCGTGCAGCAATGGCGACAAACATAGCTGGAGTGCATCTGCATCTCACTCTGGGGTGTCTCACTGAGGTCACGGTGATGACATCACATCCTTGGAAGACAGGGAACACCTTGTGGTAAGAGCTTTCCATGTCACTTCAGGACGCAGGCACTAGTTGAACAGATGGCAGCTACATGACTCAGCAGCCACCAGGTTAAAACCCAGACAGACAACAAGACCCAATTTTAATGTGGAAACAGTCATTGTCACATGGGTTTGATGGAGTAAACTATTAGCTGGAGCCACTTTATGGGTAAAAATGAAGCATTCCTCCTGAGTTGACTCCTCCAGGTAAAGTCTATTCAAAATAAACATACAAAATTTCTAAATGTAGGATATCACACAGTCTGGTTTCATCATTAAGAACCATCCGACATCCACCACACAGTGGATGGTTCGAAAGCCATATGAGTGTGACAGGTGTTTGAATGAGCCTGGCGCCTTAACTGAGGGTCCTTTTCTGGTTTTATCATTTTAGACTGTTGTGCTGGCCACATTATGTTTTCTGCGACAGTCTGTTCCTGGCCTTGGCCGTGGTCTTTACCTCTGAAACACTCACTGGCTGCCAGTGACCACGCTATAACACGCATCAACACACCTGCATTTGTGTTCTGCTGTGTGTGTCCAAAGAACTTTGACCATTTCCCCCCTTGATAGATTTGTTTTCTTCAGTCCAGTTTACCACATGCTGATCACAGTGATCCCAGAAAACCACTTCAAATATCATGTTGCTGTTGTGTAGTCCTCCAATATACACATTGCTCCATACGAAATATCTAAGTTACATGTTGGACACACAAATGCCAGTTTGTTTAAGCTAATGTTGTAAGAAGCACAAGTTCTGTGTCTTTCAAATGCTTCAACCTCGAAAGTGAATGACACATTTTTCCCTTAAAGGTGGAAAATCTAAAAGTAAAATATAACAATGAAAATATTGCATTGTTGTTAAATGGGCTCGCTGATGATTACTGGTTCATTCACATTCTTTCATTCTCGCACTCTTCATTCTTCATTCTTTGCAGAAACAATCACCTCTCAAATCAACAGAAATCAGCCCTGGCCACAGGTGACTGGCCTGGCCAAATAGCCTTCTAGTGTGTGTGTGTGTGTGTGTGTGTGTGAGTGGGTGGGTGGGTGTGTGTGTGTGTGTGTGTGTGTGTGTGGCCCATACTATTTAGATAGAGGGCAGAGACTTAAACACCAAAGGTCTCGGAATTGCATTTGGTAAATTTGCCCACTGTTTTTTGTTTCAGTTTACGTTGTACTTACTTGGGAGCTCTTTAAATGTGAGTTATTGGGGAATTGGTTGTTGAGCTGGAAAAACACCCTCATTACTTGCTTTGTTCCCCACACTAAATACAAAACAGTTTTTCATGTTATCCACCATTCATTGCGCTCGCCAACTTTTGGCAAACGCTGGTTCCTACTTTTCCCATCATAGCGCAAACGGTTTGAGATGGTGAGATCTAAAAACAGGTTGTCATTATTCTACGGTTTTTATGTTGCACTATGAAAATCCATATGCTGAAAAATAAGAACCGTTTCAAAGAAAAGGCGTCTTATGGAGGTAATTCTAGACTTGTGGCACTGGGGACTTTAATGCAAACAGTGCATCAAATAGAGCCATTCCATTCCCAGCTGATAGCAGAGGGAACGTGTAAAGCTGCTGCTGATGGGCTTGTCTTTGCACATGTCACAGGGAACAGCAAAGGTCATCGAGCGCTGGGGAGCGCGTGACGCATTCAGGGAGGAGGAAAACACTAAATACTCCTAAATCCCCCGTTTATTTGCCGCATGGATGGTCAAAAGCTACTCATGGCCTCATAAAATTATAACCGGCTGTGCGCCGAACTGTGGAGAAAGAGGCGCGGGTATAAAATGATAGCAAGAAAGCAAGGGAAGAGGGAAAAAAAACACTTCAATGATGAGGCAAGAAAGGTAGTAAGATGAAGAGGCAACGGTGGGGAAGGAGGCAGAGGAAGTGGAGAGAAGGAAGGGGAATTGAGAAGCGGTGATGTGCAGCTCCAAAACATTCTCTAGCAGAATGAGCTGTCACCTGTGCCTCCTTTTCCTGGGGATCTATGGTTCACACCGGCTGCCTTTGATTAATACATCCTACCTAAATCATCCAAACTTCCCCTTTCTCTCTAAGCCATAAAATGCAATACACAACACAAATCAGCCTCTTAAACAGTGAGGCTGGATAACAATCGGAAAATAATGCATCTTACCTGGGCCATCCCAATAAATTGTTCCGTATAAAACCCTCCCTTAAACCAGAATCAATTCATCCGCCTTCAATTTTTATTAAAATTCCCAGTAATAAATCTCCCCCCAAATGTTTGTTCATCTGTTTTTTGATACATTTTTATCACTTTCAGTTCTGCTCCAGTGTTTCCGCTGCCTCCACAGCGTAAAATAGGAAAATCTATTTGGGGCCAATAGAATAGTTAAAGAGGTGTTATGGGTGCCTGTTCTTGTGGTGAAAATGGGTGTCAATTTGTGTGTGTGTGTGTGTGTGCGTGTGGGTGTGTGCGTGTGTCCGTGCGAGCGAACTGAATCAATAAATGTGGCAGTTTGGTGAGAAAGACGCCCCTCTCACCCTGCTTTTGGTATGAAACCGACCCACTGACAACCTCAGACGGAGTGAGTGCTCCGCAGAACCGCCAGGTTACACTCACACACGTGTTTACGTGTACGTGTAAGTCTTGAGCTAATTTATCACATGCACGTGGCTCAGATTGCTCGTCTTCCTCGGCGGCACGACTCACCTTCATCCTGCTTTGTGTTTTCCGCTGCATTTATCAGACTGACGCAGCGCTGACGTTGAAACGCCAGATTGTGCTTCTGAGTTCAGTCACTAGGAAGGAGGCTTACAATTAAACAAAGGAGCTTGGTTTTATTGGTGTAAAATTATTGTTTTTAGACAGCAAAATAACCTTATTTCTTCTTTTCCTGCCTACCGCTTGTTCACAGCTGATGAATAATTTAACTATGAGAACTTCTAGAAATCAAATTAAAACTTACTGTTGCAAGGTAAATATGTTTCTTCTCTGTTTTTGGTGACTAAAGGAAATATCTAATGGTCAATAAGTTCAATTTTGGGTGCAGGAGTTTTTGTTGTTTTGTTTTTTTCATCAGTTTTTAGTTGATTAAAAACCTTCTTCGATCCATGTTTCATATGCTGCAGATAAACACATCAGCTCTGCGTTGGTACAGAAGTTCCCATTGAAATCCCTCTGTTTGTGGATGAGTAATGATGGATGATGCAAGAATTAGAAAGTGGAATATCATAGGAAAACAATACAATAAGCCTCGTCTCCAAGCTCCGTCTCATTTGTTGGGTGATCAATGGGAGCCGGGGAGAGCAGCGGATTAGTCATCGGTGAGAAATGGGGAGGGATGTGCGGTGATTTATCCTGGGCGTTAAAAAAATAATTTGTTTGGATTGATTAACGTTAAGTAATTGTGCTAATTGAGCCTGATGAGAACAGATGTTGAAAGTGCCCTCACAATCTCCCCTCTGTAAAACTGCTCTTTTAATTATACATGCTATTGGTTTACCGCAAACTATCCGGTAATGTGTGCACGAACACAAGGGACTCACAGGTAAGTGTCCACGCTTATAAATAAATAGTGATACAACAGAAATAAATACCTTCAAAGCAACGTTTTAACTTTTTGCCCATGTTGGGAGGAGTCAAGAATGTTCCAAAGGTTCCCATCTTGACAGAATTTAAGAGAAAAAAAAAATTAACCACTGAAGTTTAATTGCAGCTTCGTGCACGGGGCTGGGAAAGTGCAGGAATGAGAGCTCAATGTGATCCGTCTTGTTCTGTGTGTGTGTTCACGCACGCTAGATCAAGCAGATTGAGTTGCTATCTCCCTTTACCAAACCCTTGTGTGTGTGTGTGGCTATGTGTGTGTGCGTGCAGGTATCTGTTAGCTTGAACGGGGCAAGGGGCTGCGCTGAGCCGCATGGATTTACTGCTAAAGTTTGAACAGTTTTAAATTAAAATGTATTGCCCATTCTCAATGTATTGATCTCAGGCCCAGCTGTGTCAATACGCCGCCCCAGCTATTTTTCCAATAAGTCATAAAGATCTGCCAGCCAGGCATAAATTCATTACATAGCTCTGAGTTTATATTCTCTCTCTTTTTCTTCTTTTCTCGCCCCTCCTCGCCTCTTAACCCCAACTCTCTTTTCATCACCTCACCTTTCTGCTCCCGCATTCCTTCAGTCTTCCATTTCATTTTTTTCCTGTCAGTGCATCCACCTACTCACAAATATCCTGGTTTTTACAATTATCAAATAAATAAAATAGGGGACAATTTTCTGATTACGTTCTTTTAATGGTAAGAAACTGATTGTTAACTATTTTCCCTGTTTGCATGCAGCTAAGTGTATAGAGAAAACCTTCCAATGTACCACAGGTAAAAAAAAACTCTGCTGTACAAAACTGGCGCAACTTTCCATTTTCCAAACTAACCGTTTCTATGTCCCCAGAACAATAATATGCAAATCCTACATAGCTTTAACATTTGTGAAAAATGAGTTTGCATCATAACTTCTGCAAGTAAGTTCTGCTGGTTGCAGTCCTGGCTGCTGTTCACACATTTACTTCAAAGGCAAGGTTTCAAGGTTTCCCATTCATGGCCTGGAAGAACCTCACCCAGAACTTGATGAAACCCAAACTGAAGACATGCCCCTTATCACTAGGTTCTTCAACAGGGGTGGGCAAACTACGGCCCGGGGGCCATATGCGGCCCATGAAGCTTTTTAATCCAGCCCACCAAACTTGAAAAAAAAAAAATGATATCGATATTAAGTTATAAAATAGCTGCATTTCACCATTTTTTCAGTGATTAAAGAGTCATTTCAATAAAGAGCCAAATAAAATCTTCAATGGACATGAAAGCCCATGTTTTCTACATATCCCATAATATGTATTTTTTCTCCATATGGTGGATCACCAAAGCACTCCATCCATCTGCTCCTGCTCTGGCCCCTCTGTCATATTTCAGAACCCATTGTGGCCCACCAGTCAAAAAGTTTGCCCAGCTCTGCTCTGCAGGATTGTCTCAACCCCACCGGGAGTCCTTTTAATCTTTTTACATGCCAAAAACTCATTTCATTTCAAAATTTTTTTTTGCAGTTCCTGCCTCATGTCTTCTCTCCAATTCTTTTTTCAGCTTCCCCTCTCCCGCCTCTTCACCCTCCCACCCCCACACACCTCCTTCCTCTGCTTTTCCATCCCTCTCCCTAATCTCCCTCCACCTCCTCTCATTGTCAATACCTATCTAATTCCACTTTAGCACCAGTAATTGGCTGATGGATAGGAGCTATGGATTGGCCCCTTCCTGATGACTGCATGACATTTTCCACCCCTCCCTTACAGCTGGTAATACTAATAGAATTCCAAATCCGCGGCACTGGGATCCTGTCATGAGTAGGTCAACAGCTGTGTCAAGGTCCTATTGGGAAGCCGGCATCTAACATCTTAATTTAGACTTATCCCTTTCTCTCCCTCTCGCTCTCGCTCTCTCTGTGACTCTCCGCCTTGTTGGACGATCGCTGTGCGTTCACGCGTCTCTATTTCTCTCGCCCCCTCACGTCTGATCTGTTCTGCCTTTTCTACCCTGTAGTGTTGGTTTTCAAAAGTCAAGAAATGGAACGATACGCCCGAGCTCAGGGATTTTGCAAATGACTTCACGCGGGTTGCTCGAGAGTTATTGGGCATGCTGCTGCTGCTGGGTGCTTAACCTCCATAGGGTTGCCTTATAACATACCTAAGTAGGTTGACACTTACATTTTCTTTCTGAGCGTCCTGAAACCATTATCACAAAGCAAACATTTATTTTGATATCCCGTGTTTATTGGATATAAATGTGAAATATCCAGGGAATCACTGGACATTACGCAGTACGTCTTGCACGAGCTGTCAGAGTCAGACGGAGCGCCGCCCACTCCGCCGCCCTCCATCACATTGTTGCCACATGTATACTTTGGTTGCTTCTCTACAATTTGTCTGCTCATAAGTAACGTAACCTAGATCGGGTTGGTGCGAGTGTCTGCCCAGTGACTTAGTGAAGGACTGTTCATATGGAAAGGGGAGAGAAAACTTGATAAGGTGATAATATACGACTTGATAATCCATGTGCAAATGTATATTCTAAATAATATATATATAAAACCATTCTTGTATTTTGACAGGTGTTGTTTGCTTGAGCCCTACACCTGATTACCTAAGAGAAAATAACAAATCAGATTTCCTTGTGTAGTTTGCCCCTTTGTCCCAGCACACGGACAAACCAAGGCTCCAGTCCAGTCGTCTGCGCTATCGTGTTCACATGTACATGTGCACCAGTACTGAGGCAGTCACACTTCTGGCAGCGCAGCTCATTTATATCTGTCTATAGACTTTGAATTGAATTTCTGATCAATGGAGAGGACACATTGTTCCTCCTGCGGACGATGAACTTCAGCTGCTGGCATCAAAGACGGAAAGCTTATTGGATTAAATTCCTCACTCATAATGGACCTTTCAGCTTTCTTAAAATATCTATATATCCATCTATCTATCTATCTATCTATCTATCTATCTATCTATCTACAACTTTTGGCTCTAGTATTTTTAGCTGTGTAGGTATGTCTGTACGTGCACGCCTGTGTGTGTGTGTGTGTGTGTGTCTTCCAGTGATGACTCGGGAAAGAATCGCCGGCTAAATCGGGTTGTCATGCTAATTCAGCCGGCCGACTGCATAATGCAGTGCATCAGGGAGCCGCACTGAACTTGACCCTGTTAAACATGACCTTGGCCTCGCTCCCTCCCTCGTCTCCACCCTCTCCCTCACATATGGGAGTACAGGGGTCAGCAAATTAGGCTGTAAATCTGTTTTGCGTGTTTGAAGCAGCAGCAGATCACAGAGCGTGTTTTTTGCAGTCGAAAGCAGAGTTGATTTTTACTGGATGAGACGGAAAGGTTTTATGTTTAAGATGCTTATCTACACTTGTTGTTCTATTTTTGGCCGTTGAAGGAACCATTTCATTGCATGTCTACAGAATTCACTCTCTCCTTGTGTTCGAACAACAGAAAGTCCCTCGCATGACAACAAAGTCCCCAGGGATGAGAGAAGGCCGCTTACTTTACATTTTCTTTGCTTGCTTGACTTTTCAGAAACTTGTGCTAAAATGAGCACTTCTGAAAATCAGCTGTTTATGATGTCACAAAGGGATCTGACACTTCTCCTGGGTAAGTGCACCTTACCTTTGGCCGTGTCCATGACATCAATTTCATCACAGGCCCAACACACTCCTTCCTTCGACCTTCCTGTCCACAAAATGTCTTTTCCCAATGAAACAATCACAGCAATAATGAAAATGCGAACCCCCTCTTTGAATACCAGTGGATAAAACTCCGTCTTGGGCGTGAGGTATAAATGAAATGATAAATAACTTACAAACAATACCAATTACGACTAAAATAAACAATAATAATGTCAGATGGAGCAGGTGAATCAGCCATTCACCCGAAGTCAAGAGAAACATTTGTTTATTTTGGTCCAGTGTTCAGAGGTGGGGTTACAAGCCCAGTGTGGAATGTCCCTTTAAATTATTCACAGCCCAATCAGGTGTCTTTTTCTCCTCCGATCTAAAGATGGGTATCGGAGGTCATCCATTCTTCCCTGCGGGGTCACCTTCCCCACTTTTCCTTTTAGTGCCGACGCCCTCCTCCTCTTCCTCTTCCTCCTCCCCCCTGTGTCTCCTGCTAAAACGCTGCACAGGTCGGACACTGGGAAACAAAAAATGAAGGAAGGTTCAACCACGGACACCACTTGACCTTTATGTGATGCACAGACACGCGCACACAGTCAGTACACACAGTTTCCGCTGTTTCCATATACCTGAATACTGACAGAGTGCTGGGATCTTACATTTGCGATGAAGGTTGACGGCTCACTGTGGAGACCATGTTGTGTCCTTCGGGTTTAACGTTACAGTGAAATAATATCTGCAGCAAGTAAACTTTGTGACGTGAGCCATTTTCTGATCAAGGCTTTTTTTGGGAACTACAGCACAGAATTCATTCGCCATCCGCACTGTTTGTCCTAAGTATGGTTCACACTCTCCAGGATTCATTCATTATTTTCCCTGCTTGCGTTCACTTTCTCACAATAGCGACGATTGCAGGCGTGCGTGTGTGTGAGAGCTCGCTTGGGATGTGTTTGTGTACTCTCGCTCACCACCGGGGGCTTGTTGTCAGAGCTTCTCTCGACTGGCCAATTAATTATGATGGCCTACTTATGAATGTGTAATGGGATGATTTATTAGTAAACACACAAACAGAGCCGGGACACCGATAGACAGTCAGGCAGCAGCCGTGCACTCAGGTCTTTGGGATCACACGCACATGCATGCACACGCGCTCACACACATACACACACTCTCTCTCGGTGTCTAACTTCCAACTTCCATGTCCAAACTGAATTTTAGCCATGTCCCCACTTTGTAGGTTGAAAATGTAATGTAATGTCTTCAAAATGGGTAAATACAGGAACATACGTCACACACACACACACACACACACACACACACAACGTCTTTTTTTTTTAATGTTCCCATTCAGTTGCAGACCAGTAGGCTGAATAGACAGAATTATGTTCACATATACTGAGGATTCTTACACAAATCCAAACTGTTACACATACACATAAATATGTACACAAAGAAAGCTGAAAAGTCAACCATCAAAGACAATTTTGGCAACTTATCTTTTCTTTTTGTTTTCTGGTTTAAAATCTAAAAAAACTTGTGTGCAGAGTCAGTTCATTTTTACATTCAGCCCTCTTACTCTCTCTCCCCCCCCCCCCCCCTCTCTCCTTCCCTCTGTAGAGGGGGGCATGGTGTGTGTGTGTGTGTGTGTGTGTGTGTGTGTGTGGACAGCAGAAGGTGTGTCTGATAGAGTTGCAGCACGTCTGTCCCGGTGGCGAGGAGAGCTATTCTTTTTCCCTCGCTCGCTGTCGGACTGACTGTGTGGGTGTCCTATTTCTGGATCACACACACACACACACACACACACACACACACACACACACACACACACACACCCCGTGCCCCCTTCCACCATACGTTGTGGGACATAATTTATGATGGCTCTGTAACATATGGACTTTTCATCACTCAATGGCAACAACATCGCGGCACTGTGTGTTGCAGCATATTGTCTTTGGCCGCCCTCCTTCCCATTTGTTTTGCTTCCTCTCTGCTCTCCCTCTGTCCACTTGTTTCTTTTCCTTTCTTCGTGTTGTTTTCTTTCTTTTCTTCCTGTTACTGCTCAAACGTCTTCATTAAAAGCTTGTCTTTCTCAGATTTCCCTCTTAGCCTCTTTTTACACTAATTAAAACAGTTTCTGCACCATTAATAAAGTCTGCAGTGGTTTCAGTTTACCATACAGCACTGATAGAGAACAATGGGAATATTCAGTGCAACTCAAAAATATCAAAAGAGTAATTTTGCACTTTTTTGAAATCACATCATTTCACTCTGTTTCAGTTTCTCCTGTTTCTCCTCAGTTTTTAAGACTCCTTTTACATTTATTTAATGTACAGGCTGTTTTGGCTTTTGCTAGAGGTTGTTTTATAAGAAAGTTTTTTTTTTTTATTATTATTATTATTAAATCAGTTTAGGTTTCAGCTTTTTCTACATTTGTATACAGGCCACTGCAATTTTTTTAAAAGTGGAAATGACTTTATAATGTGTGAAACTTTAAATGTTGTCTGGAGTCGTGTTGTTTGTGCACGTGGCTGCCGACTTGCTGACGCTCCCTTGTCTTGTCGCAGCCACGCCGCCACGGTGATTATATTGAAACACTTGGCAAAAGCCTGAAATCGTTACCGTTTTATTAGCGAACGCAGTCGCACACTCACATGCACACACAGAGTTAAATGCGTTTCCTGTTATATGTCAACCCATCATGTGCATGTGTGTGTGTGTGTGTGCGCGCACACACACATGCACACACACACACACACACACACACACACACATGCACACACACACACACACACACACACACATGCACACTGTAAATGTCCCCATTTTAGATTTATCACGCAATCCACCGGCAATTCTATAAGGAGCAAAGGTGGTGATTACAATGTTGACCAGTGTTGATTTTTCCAGAATTACTCTATTTATCACTGAACCACCTGTGCTGCTGCTGCTGCTGTGTGTGTGTGTGTGTGTGTGTGTGTGTGTGTGTGTGTGTGTGTGTGTATTTCCGTCATGGGTTAATTCTACTACATAAAGACAGAACGTGATTATTTATTGTTGTATACTGGCTTCTGTGCTCGTTTCATTTGTTATTTGCATACAAACTGCCTTTTCATGTAGCTCAGTAAACATTTTTCTATTTGATGTCTTGACAAAATTAATCTCAAAATCACTATCAAAACAATTTTTTTTTATTTTTTTTATCCATCTCAATCTTCACATTTTTAACCCTCAGTCTGCTTGCCGGCAGATTTCAGAATAAAAGAAGTATTCTGACAAATATATCAAAAGATTGCAGTTTACCTGACTTAATAAAAAATATTTGAGCATTCCCTACAAGTGTTTGTCAATTTAGCTTTTACCTCCACGTCATGCCAGTCCCCGGCCTGTCTCTGCTTAGCCTGCGTGCTGGCTCTCTCTGTGGCTATCGATGCTACTTTGTCCTAGTCATGAAGCAAGCGGGCCGTTGTTGGGTCGATGTGTGTCATTGTTATATTGATGTGAGGACAGACCCCCGGGGCCTGCAGCCTTCTACTCCCCTGAAAGCAATAAATCTATGGCCTGCTGCTCCTTGCACTGTAGCCGCCATACGTAGCATCTCTGTCAAAAACACACACACACACATAATTCCACGAGCGCACATATTTAACACTCCAGTCTCATGCAAACGTGTAATTTGTGTATTCTTCTGCAGGGGGCGTTCTTCCAGACATAAAGTGGGAATTTGCATTTTTATAAATGTCTGTGCAGATTTCATCTTCCTCAAAGTACTGCGCGCCCACGTGTGCTCGGCGTCGCATCGTCCTGCGCTCAGTTTCTATGAATCATTTTTAATTCCCTTCAGTCAGCCAGTAGAGGCCACTCACAGCATTCCATTCGGACAGGCAGCACACACACGACAGCTGTCCGTTGCAAAAACCAGGGAAGGAAAGACAAGAGGGAGGGCAGGAGGCCCTGAAGAGAGAGAGATACGAGAGGAGAGATGGCGCAAATGTGTAATAAGAGTAAATGAAAAATTAGAGTGAATGAAAATTGCAGATATGATACAGAAATAAAGAGACAGTGCACATCAAGTCTTTTATTTCGGCTGCTCCTCTTTATTCCAGTAAAATCAGGTTTAATCACAACCACATTTTTTTTTTTTTTTTTTTTTTTTTACCAGGACAGTCACAGTAAAAAAAGAAAAGAAAAATAGTGAGCAACTGAGATTGACGCTCCTCCAGTTTTCCCTGGGAGAAGTGAGAAAAGGAGCTCAGTTTGCCTGCTTTCATCCCGACTCTACACAGTACTGTGAAATGAAACAAAGGTTGTTCTATATGAAGGCTCGTTCAACAGCACTTTTGTTTCATGAGATGTGATATTCTGTTCCAATGCCGTTTTAAATAATACATGATAATATTCTATTGTATTACCTGCACTTTTGGATTTGATCAAAGTGATCAGGAATATGAGAAATGAGAAATACAACAATGTAATATTCGGGTATTTTTCCATTATGAGCAGTTCCAGCTCATGGCCTTGTTTGCTTCTTCTTTATTATGGATTTCCCCTTTGAAGGCGCAGTGTTTACTATTTAGCTTCTTCAAATGGTCAGAATGCAATGTGAAAGCAAAGTTAACATTGGCCCTGTTTCCTGATGTCCCACTTGATCTCACATCTTTCTTACTGGCAGTCAGAGTAGATTCATAAAACCCAGTGGAGAACCTTGTTCTGCCACTGAAGGTGCGTGATGATCAAGCTGACCTGCTCTTTACGCCAATGAAAATGTTCATTCTCAAATTATTTAAGCCTGGCAAATTTATCTCTCTGAGAAAAACATTTATTTCTTTGATAATTATTATTATTATTATTATTGTTATTATTGTTTTAAATGCCTTTTGTGCCTTTTAAATGTCACACAGTGGCCCTTGAAATGTAGCCTAAAGAATGTAGCAAAAATAATGAAGAGCATAAAATAATGTAATTTGTATTTACATTAATTGAATTTACTAATTACTCAATTTGTTTTTTTAAATGTGAGACGCTGAAAAACCAATGATGATCCCACCCGTCCGTGTACGCTTTTGTGTGTGTGTGTGTGTGTGTGTGTGTGTGTGTTTATGTGCGTGTGCATAATCTGTGGGTTTATGGGCAAAGTCGCTGTGGATAGTTAATGAAATCATCTTAATCCTACTCTAGCCGTCCGCTTCTCCCCCTTCACACAAATCTGTCTCTTTTCTTCTCATTCATTCTTTCTCCTGCTCTCCGCAGCCACCTCCCCTCTGTTTCTCTTCTCCACAGTCACTAATTATTTCATCTTGAGCATGGAAAGGAGACGCCAAATCAATAAGTCTCCTCTGTGTAGGCTGATAGGAGTAAGGTTGGGGGAGGAGGAGGAAGAGGAGGAGGAAGAGGAGGAGGAGGAGGAGTGGAAGACTCCCACACACATATACATTCCTTTCTATTGGACATATTTTGCCAGATATTTTGTCTGTAGATTAACTGAATTCGACCCACTGACCTCAACAAAAGTGTTTTATTTGCTTGCAAAAAAATCACTCCCCTTTCCCCCTAACGATAGGGGGGGTTTAGACCAGTAGACCAAACCAAAAATTTTTGGGGGGATGATCCATTATATACGCATCAGGTTGCTGTAATCTGTAAAAAAAAAAAAAAAAAAAAA
This sequence comes from Nelusetta ayraudi, assembly GCF_046127955.1. Classification (NCBI taxonomy): domain Eukaryota; kingdom Metazoa; phylum Chordata; class Actinopteri; order Tetraodontiformes; family Monacanthidae; genus Nelusetta; species Nelusetta ayraudi. Next base: position 4,206,325 of record NW_027466055.1, on the reverse strand, counting down.
AGATAAAGAAAAGAAGAATAACTATGAGTGGGGGGGTGTTTCAATCTGATCTTGGAGGGCAGAAAGGACGGAGAAGTTTGGAGGATTACTGCTCTGGTCTTCTTCTTCTTCTTCTTCTTTTATTTGTTTGTGGGTGTCGTGGCGAGTGGCGATTCCTCGCCGTGACTAATGTGATGTCGGTCCAATCCAAACTTTCTCCTGCCGCCGCCCCCCTTCCCCTCCCCCGCTCCCTGGATCACTTCTTCTTCTTCTGTTGTTTGTTTTGTTTGGCTGCTTTCTCCTGACTGCAACCCCGCCACCCACCACACACACACACACACACACACACACACACACACACACACACATACACGCTCCTCAGCAGGTAAACAGGCAATCGCACTTTTTGTGACCAGCGCAAAAGTGGTGTGTGTTTGCATGTCTCCAAGGCTGCTCCTCCGGGTCCAGACGCAGCGTGTTATTCTATATTTGTGTGTGTGTGTGTGTGTGTGTGTGTGTGTGTGTGCCTGTGGAGGTGCTATCTGTGCTCAGATAAGACTGTAAACCAGATTAATCTGGCGTGGAAGAGCTTGTCAGCAGGACCACTGTGCACCGTGCCCGTGTGTGTGTGTGTGTGTGTGTGTGTGTGTGTGTGTGTGTGTGTGTGTGTGTGGGTGGGTGCTGTCCTATCCCGCGCACCTCAGAGTGCCCATCAGGTAAGACACCGCGTCTTATACTGAGTGTGTGTGCGTTTGCGCGCGCGTGTGTGTGTGTGTGGAGAAAACAGGGAAAGCTCCATAAGTGAATGAGTGTGTGGAGGGTCCAGCGCAAGATAATATGATCACGGCGCATGTAACGCAGCATGACAGCCGCTCGTGTGTGTGTGTGTGTGTGTGTGTGTGTGTGTGTGTGTGAAACACGGCATGACAACAGTTTCTCTTCTACCACTGCGGAGAGAATGGAGAATGGATTACTCTGCTCTCCCACTCGTAACGTAAACACACACACACACACACACACACACACTAACAGAAACACAGTTTTTCTCACCTCGAACCCACCTGCATATGCTGCACCTGCATGCAAACTGAACCGATTTATTCATGTGTTTTTCTCGATACAAAACTTCTCACGTGACGAATTGAGGAAACTTTTAAAAAGTAATAAATAAATTTGACATGCAGCAACTTTGCTGCCGTTTAATGACTGGGAGAGTCAACTTAAAAGGGGGGGGGAAGGGGGATGTGCAGTAAAGGATTTGTGGGATGTAAAGTTGTCCCTGCTGGTTAAGATAAAGATGAAAATCATCCTAAATCAAGATCAATAACATAAATCTTTCCAATTAGCTTAGTTTTTTCCAGTTGCATGTTAAAATGAGAATTTCTGTATTAGTTCAAATTGCTGGTTATTTTGAAGTGTATACAATTGAGATTTTCTTCATGTCTATGCCATACCTTTCATAATGTTGCCCTTCAACAGGTGATACAGCTTCATATCTGATCTCTGATATCCGGTGTTTAGAGTGCAGGTGAAAGGACGCGACGTGCTCTCTGTGGCGTCGCTACAAATGAATGAAACGGTGGCGCCTTAAAGCTTCAGCTCGTCCACACACACACACACACCTGCATTTTCGCCGGTAGACGCTCGAGGCCGCGTCGTGCAGCGTGGGACTCGCCGTCTTATTCAAGGGCATCGCTGGTGAGAACTTTAAAAGTGATACGAGCGTCGTGCAGCTGCCAGCTCACAGCCAGAAAACACCCCCCGGTCTGTGGCGGGGATCAACCCGGCAACCTCTGGGTTATTAGTCAGCTGCTACATCCAGGCCAACCTGCGGAGAGGTGGTGGGTCTAGGAGAGCAGCCAAATGTGTGTACGCACATGCGTGTGTGTGTGTGTGTGTGTGTGTGTTGCTTCCCCAGTGTAAGGAGCACACTGCATCTTCCCCGACGACTCGCTGACAGGCCTACATACATCACCACCCCCAACACCTCTGGATCTCTCCCCTCTCCCTCTTCATCATCCCTATTCCCTCTCTCCCTCCCTCCATCCATCCACCTCCCTCCCTCCCCCTCCCCCTCCTCCTCTGCCTCCCACCCGACTCACCTGCCCCCATCCCTCACAAGTGCCGGTGTCTCCCTCCCGGCAGCCTGCATCTCTCTTTTTCTGTGTTTTACCTGCTTGCGTCCCCCCATCCGCCCTCACACACACACACACACACACACACATACACACGCTCACGCGCCAGGCCTCCCTGAGTATCATTTACATCGATGATGCCTCATCATTACCCCTGCCCTACTTTATCTATCACCCAGCGGCTCCGCCACAGGGCCTGTATTCCTGCGCCGTAGGCCTCATTCCAGCAGAACATCCCAGCTGATCCCCAACACTGTGGCAAGGAAACGAGAAAACAACCCTCACCCTTGTTTACAGCGTTATTATGAGGGTCTGGTCTGCTCCAAAAGGGGCAATTTCCCCGAGAACAGCGGCGCCATGTGATTATTATGATCATGATCAAAATGAAATGGATACTCTGTGCGTCAGGGCTGGGCAAACATTTTGACTGGTGGGGCCACAGTGGGTTCAAACATTTGACAGAGGTGGCTGGAGCAGGAGCAGATGGATGGAGTGTAGGAGTGGTGACCCACCTCATAGGAGGGGAAAATATATCATGGGAAATGAAGAAAACATGTGCTTTTAATGTCAATTGAAAATGAACAAAAGTGTGACGGGCAAATATGTGTCTTTAAAGCCCCACAGTATTTAGCTCTTTATTGAAATGACTCTTACAACACTGAATTTTTTATTTTTTTTACTTACTTACTATTAATATAATTTCCTCAGGTTTGGCGGGCCGGCTTAAAAAAGCTTAACGGGCAGCATATGGCCCCGGGCCATAGTTTGCCCATCCCTGCTGTAGATTAAGTACTACTTCTTCCTACCCATGTAGGTGTAATGCATAAACAGAACATGACTGAGACTTCTCATCGAGCATCTGTTGCACTCTTTTTAAGGCATCCTAGAAAAAGGGCTCTTTTTTTTTTTTTAGTTAGTTAACCGCTAAAACCGATGTTTTGCCGGATCTTGGAGATGAAAACAAGGTGACCATGAAGCAGTTTTACAGGGTGAACCAAACACCTGGCTGGTAGTGATGCAGAAAAACCTGGCATATGAGAGACACGGATGTGAGCTCGGTGCTCTAGCACGCAGTCTGTGTGAAGAGAAGTAAATAAAGGAGAGGTTAGGGATGCACTTTCTCTCTTCTCTGCTCAAGTGAATTTGCGATAATGCCGGACCTTTAATGTAACAGTGATTTATAGCTTTGTTTTCTTGAGATCACAGTTGACATTTTGGCACTTAGGGAAGTAGAGTTGTACTTTAAGGCATGCCAGACACCTTTAAGACCTTGTGCTGTTCCTCATATACTGATGGCTCTTCAGAGGCCAGAACAGACTTAAGGTCATTTTGCTTTGGCAACATTTCCTCATTGATGTGCGACTCCTCGGGACTAATTTATAATCTCCCTTACGCTGTCATGATGAGAAAGTAATGCTGCCCTGCCAATGTGTACTTGGACCTAATGCTTAAAGTATATATTCTATACAGTGACAGGTTTACAGTGTGCCGCGCATTTAATGAGCGATAATTATGACGTATATGCTGGCAACATGCGGAAATACACATTTCATCCCGTGTCGACGTTAAACGTGCAGTACTTTAGCAATGTAAAGCTCATCATTGTGCATATGGTGAAGAGACTGTCATATTGTGCAAATGTGCTGTATGTGTGTGCAGTTTGTATTGATTTTTTTTGTGTTCGTTTGCTTAGGATGTTCAGAATATGCATGGAGCAAAGAGGCGTTGCGTGTGTGTTGTATTGAAGACGCACTGCATTCAAGACATAATGAGAACAGGAGAATCTGTTTCTTATTTCAGCTAATGAACTGTAAAATCAATGTGTTTGATGAATGAAAAATAAGTAGTTTTATCAGTAATGTTGGAAAAATGTAGATGATTTTCATGAATTTACAAGGAACAGGGGAAGAAAATCCTCTCCTCTATCTTCTGTTTTCTTATTCAGGTGTAATTGTGTGAGCCTGCAGTGAATTACACACCATCAGTCAGGGAAGAATTATTGTAGCTCTTGCAGCAAGTACTCACTGACATATATTGACATACAAATTTCCTCCTGTGAAATTAGTAACATTACCTTGACCTTGGTTTATTGATTTTCTTTTTATCTTCCTGCTCTTATTAAAAGAAGAATGGGATGTCCGGCCAGTGCTGCACATTAGCCAAATGCAGTGGAGAGAAGTTGCGGTTACTCAGCAGGCTTCACCGCTAAACTTGTTATGGGTTACATGTCTCGCTTATGACCTCTGCACGATGACATTCACTCACTTTTCTGTCAAGATCCACTGAAGAAGAATGCCGCTGATCCACACTAATGCTGTGACCCTCACGCTGTTTGGTAAAAAAAATAATAATAATAAAAATACATAATATACATTTTTCTGCTGTATTTTGCTGAATGCAATTAAATGATCACTTATGGCAGATCAGCAGGAAGATGTATTTTGTTAAGTCAGACACATTGACCAAACAGAGAAGACAAGTGTGAGATTTTAAAGCTTTCAGGATCAGTTAGTTAGTTGTCAGGAAGTTCACAAAAAACAAAATGAATAATCAACCAAAACACATTTTTTAGTACCTCGACCGAAGTGAAATATTCTGCTTTTATGGTTTCAGTTTAAACAATATGAAATCCTGCAACTTTTCCCACATCCGTCTAGGATCCAAACTTAATTGGTTCTTACTCGCCCGATTCGCCCGATATATATATATATATATATATATATACGTTTGTGGAAATCCATTTCTGTAGCTTTTATATGTGTATGTTTTGTAATCCCGGTTGAAAAACAGAGAAACCTTGGGTGAACTTTTTCTTTTGCATCTGAAGTTTGAAGAGAACGCAAGCGATGCTCTCCCCTTCTATTCCTCTCTTCTCCTTTCTTCTCCTCCCCTCCTCGCTCTGATTCCGCTCTTACCTTTGCCCTCATATCTGCTTAAGCCACGAGAGATATCAGATCAGCCCGTGTGTGGATGGAGCGTGCGGAGGCTCTCAGGGTTAAGTCCCTCACTGTTGCTCGGCGCCGCTAAACCGAAGGAATCAGGCATGCAAGTGCAGTAGAGGAGGACTTAATAATATAAAAGAAAATTGATTTTCCGGAACGAGATTCCTTCTTTGATAAGGTATTAGCTGGGAGGGGGAAATGTTGTGAATCTTCATTAAGAACCTCTGATATGCGCTGGGATAATCGGAAGGAGAGGAGTAGGAATGAAAAATGAACACAGTGGCAAAGAGACGAGAGTCATACATTATGGACAGATAGAGAGGGGGAGGGAGGGAGGGGGCAGTGGGAGAAAGAGCAAAGTGGGAAAAAAGACAGAAAATAAAGCCCCCGCCCCTCCGCGCACCACACGTATACACATGCTTAAGCAGGAGTAGGCCTCCCGTAATAAGAGCCAAAATTGATTTCTTTCCACTTCCATAAGATGAGATCTAAAGATGATGAAGGTGAGGACTGGGCTTCAGTTCATTATGGAAAATTAGACTACACTCAGGCTTGCCCTATATCCCTAATATACCCACCCCTGCTTTATCCCACACTTCTTCACACACGCTGAACAAACAGAGGAGGAAGTTCAGAGAGGAGCTGCTGGAGGGGAAGGGAAGAGTGTGTGTGCGTGTGTGTGTGCAGAGCAGAGCAAAGCCCAGTTAATGAGACAGGAAGACAGACCTGCACAAGACAGAGACCGGATGAAGACAGCTGCACAATAAAAACCAAAGTAGCCCGTAAAAAGGGAAGGGAGCCGGGGGAGGAGGACAGTTTGCCGGCAGAGCCTCTCCTCCCGCGGCAGCGGCCAGAATTAGGACGGAGTGGAGGCGGGGATGAGAACAGAGTTAGGAGGGATAACAGGCAGATGGACTGACCGTGGAGAGGAGAATTGAATAAGGCCTAACCTCGGCTAATACCACTGACGGAAATTTATGACAGACCAGCAGAAAACTATGGATCGACGGAGGAAAGAGATCCCTCTGTTGAGTCAGAGAAATTGCCCCCGCAAGACCAAACAGAGAGAGAAAGTCGGAGTTTGGAGCAGAAAGTTGGGAACACGGAGAGGAAGGGGAAAGAAAAGCAGGATTCAGAAAGCAAGAGGCAGCGGTGGCCGAGTTTACATGAACTGCTCGATGTGGCGATCATCATGTGGAAACTCTGCATCCAGACTGTGATGTGAGCGTGCGTGTGTGTGTGTGCGTGTGTGTGAGAGAGAAAGAGAGAGAGGGAGAAAGAGAGAGAGAGAGAGAGAGAGAGAGAGAGAGAGACAGTCTCTCTTTCTGCATCTCTGTTTCAGCCTGCGGGCTGTGTGTTAATGTGTGAAAGCAGAAGGTGGAAAAGATCAAACCCAACTGACCTGAGAATGGTACTGACACCTTCTCACTCCCCAACGCACGCCTGCACACACACTCACACACGCACACACACACACACACCAAGACGGACACGTTTGCGGGCCCGCGTGCGGACTCGTAAAGGCGAGACATAATGGAAATGAGAAAAGGGAAAGAGGGGAGAAACGGCAGCGGCAGACAGAGAGAAACGGCCGCTGTGAATGAGAGAAGGACGGGAAAGAGAGCAGATGAGTCGAGCGAAGAGCCACAGCACATTTATTATGCCGATGCTTCATCTACAGATACAAATCACACAGTGTTATCGCGCCGCAGCAAACCTTGCGAGGACCCCACGCTTGGATCCATCTCCGCTGTGACACACTCACCCACAGATTTAGCCAGACACACCGGCATGAACGAGGTGTGTGTGTGTGTTGTGTTTGTGGTAGGATTATAAATAGACTGGCGGACAGACTCAGTGAAAGGTGAGAACATCCAGCGGGTGATATCAGGGACGGAGCAGCAGGTTCCACCGGTGTGTTTCTCCGCAGCAATACTTGCGCGTCTGCTTTTGTGTGACCGTGAATGTGCGTCTAATTATGTGCGGCAAGTTTTTACGCGCATGTCTGTTTGTGTAATTAGGCGGAAATTGGGGAAAAGAGGCCGACACGAAGCAACGGCCCGGAGGTTTTTGAGTAAGAATGTAAAAACGGTGTCGCTTCTGTTACTGATTTAATTTTTTTTGTATTTATGGATTTTTATTTTATCTATTTATTTATTTATTGTTTTTATTTGCTACTAAATGTTGGCTCACACGTGGGCGTGTTGAAAGATGATGGGGGTTTTACCACCTCTAAGGCAAAATGAAGTCTAACAAACCCATCTGAGCTGGTGAGCCTTTCAGCACCACGGACAGCGAACATGCTCCGCTTGCGAAGGCCAAACAAATCCAAGTTTAAATGCAGGTTTGAACAGAAATTGGGGAAAAATCTCAAACAAAGTCAGTAGTTTTAGTTTAGTTGTAGTATGTTGATTGTCTGTGGGTGCTGTTAAGGACTCTTTCAGTGTTCACAGGGTCTTTTTCTGTGGGTTATCTATATTGTTTTTATCTGAACACTATCTTTTTCATATTTTATTTCCGCAAAAGTGAAAGAATTTTTACCAGCTTGCATTATTTTTTTTGTTTTAGTTTTTACTAAGCCCCTAAACTACACCATTCATCACACTTTGTTGACCTAAAAACTCTTTGGCCTTCAGAATGTCAAACGCTAATTACTAACTTGTCTCACTCACTCCTCACAGGTTTGAAACTCAACTGGAAAAACACTTCAATCACCTGTCAGAGCATAAAGAGGCCTTGGGTGACTGGTGTCGGTGTAAAATGAAGCAGCATAAAGGGACAGAGTGAGAATAAGAGTGGGAGCAGGAGGGAAACCCGAGAAAAATGAAAACAGGATGCAGTACTTTCAGGCTCAATGTCTGACATTTCTAAAATGTTTAATCAAACGCATATGGGCATTTAGTCTGATAAAGCTATCACTTAATAACAACAACTAGCTTAAATGTGGCATTGCAGACTCTCACCTCAGCCTGGTCTACACTCCTGCTCTGCCTCAGCAATCAAACTCACCTGGTCATCATCAGCTCATCACCACACAGTATATCAGCCCGGTCTAAACTTTCTCTCCTGTTTGATTCTCTCCTGGTCCATGTTGGTGTTTCCAAAGATGTCTATCATTTTGCTTCATGGCCATTTGACCTGTTGGCTGTCCTTCTCCACCAGCATTTTCCCCCCACCGATTCTTCAGTTCTGCTCTTATGCGACTCATTCAACTCTCACTAACCTTGACCTTTTTTTGCATTAAAATCCTGTAATGCTGCCTGCCTCCCTCTGCCAACACCTACATTTGTTCCCCTTGTATGCAATGCAACAATAATGAAGTGTATTCAATGTATTCAAACAAAAACAGTGAAAGCACAATAGCATGTATTATGTCATGTTATTCCACCTACAAAATGTATATATACGAATATGAGGCCAGGCAAGTAGAATAAGTGGAAGGAAAACTCTCCTCCCATCCCCCCACGCGGTTGCGGCGAGCCCAATTCAGGTGTTTAACCTTACACTTGACCGGGGTCGAGAGCAGGAAAGAGTGGCCCGTTAACGACCGAGTGAAAGAAAAGAGCAGGGGAGGCAAAGGAGTAAAACAGCGGCGCGCACGGATGGTGCGCACGGCCTCTTTGAATGCAGACGGGGTGATGTCCTGCCCGCCCCTTCATCTCCCTCTCCCTAAAGTGAGCCGTCGCATATCCACCCCATTAGACACTGAATTATGTGCTCTTACCCAGAGAGGAAGGTGTAGCCATGGTGAACCAGAGGGCTGGTAGTTATGGGGAGGAAGGAAGGTGAGCCGAGGAGAGGTCAAGCTGCACTGGTTTTTTCAGAAGGGAGGGCCTGTTTTGTTTTTTGTGGCCTCCCCCCACACCCCCACCCCTTTCCCCCCATACCGAGTGTATTGAGTGGATTTGTTCAAGGTCTTGGGAAAAGTAAAAACAAAGACATTTCAACCATTCCAGATAAAGAAAATTGTGATGCTGGTGATTTAAAATGGTTTAATTTATCAATTTATCTTCAATCCAACAAGTCTGCTCATATATTGGATGTTTTTATTATTTTTGTGAAAAAAAAATACCATGTATGGTGAAATGTGTATTTTTTAAAAGATGTATTCGTTGCTGGGACATATGGTTTTTCTTCTTCTTCAACGCGCTGTGTGGCGGCGGTGGTACAAGAGGTCCGGAGTGCATTAGCTGAAATATATCCAGTGTCAGAGCATTGGAGAGAGAGAGTGATAGAGATGGAGAGAGAGAGACGAAGAGAGAGAGAGAGAGAGAGAGAGAGAGAGAGAGAGACCATAGCTGGCAGCAGTGCTGTCTTTTCACCCCTAATTCTTTCCACCTTGTTAGGCACTGGGCTGTGGGCAGGGCAAATATAAACACCCTGGCAGGAGCCGAAAGGATAGAGGGGGGAGTAAGGGGGGGGGCGCTGGTGGGGGAGGAAGAGGGGTTGGGGGGAGAGAGACGGGCGATCAAATTGTCATACGTTGACGTTGGAGGAGGAGTCAGGAGGACACGAGAGGATGTAAATAAGTCTGAGGAGGATGTAAAACAAAGTGAGGAGAGTCTTCAGAGGAGATGAACCCCCCCCCCCCCCCACCCCCCCGATCCTTTAATTAACTTGGTTCTTTATTTTTAAAGAATAATTCTTTTAGTTTAAACGTTTAAAGCTTCACAATAAATGTCACAGTTAACCATCACTTTTAGTGTCATATGAAGGGGAAATCTGTAAAATGCACTGGTATATACTGGCATGAAATGCAAAGGAAAATCGAGGGTCTTTACTTGAAGTCACTAAAATAATCACTCCCAAGAATCTGCATTTATTGTCAGAGATGGTGACATTTTTGAGATGATCACTATTTCTTCAGTAAACCAGAAGGTTTGAACACCAGAAAATCGGAGACCGTCGTCAACATTAACACTTTGTGACTACTAGACGCTGCTAACCCTGGGCCTTTAAGACCTATTGGCCAGTTCCACTGTGCTTAGCCTGCAATAATTATTCCTTTTTTTCTCTTTAATGGCATCCAGACAAAGCCGGAACGAAGCCTGAACTCCCTGTAATCTCACTCTGTCACCCTGTTTCTGTGCCACCCGCCGTTGCCCCCTGGTCGTGTGCTGGTTGTCGTGCAGACTTGGGCAGTATCGCCGTGGCGACAGAGACAGAAGCAGATGTGACTCTGGTTGCCGGGCGTTTGGCAGGAGCACTCATCATCACAGTGATGAAAATGCAGCTGGACGGCACATCATCTGTATTTTTTCGCGTAGAGGAGCGGCGTGTTTGTGTGCGCGCACGTCTGCGTGCTCAGTGTGCGTGTGTGTGTGTGTGTGTGTGTGTGTGTGTGTGTGTGTGTGTGTGAGAGAGGGCGGGGGAGGGGTTGGCACTGAGTGAACTCCCTTCACCCACCAGCGCAGGCGCGTGCACGCGCGCGCACACACACACACACTCAAAAGCTTACGCAGAGTGACCCCACGTGCCCCGAGGGGACTGCAAGTGCACAGCCAGTAACCAGACAAGACGGGGTTTGATGCGTGTGTGTGTGTGTGTGTGTGTGTGTGTGTGTATGTGTGTGTGTGTGTGTGTGTGTGTGCATGCGCGTGTGTTCACCAGGCAGTAAAAAGTGCTGTCAAACACACAAGATGTCTTTTTCTTCCATCTCTGCCTCTTTCTCTTCTCCTCTCTCTTTATTTCTTGGGGTATTTTCTTTCCATTACAGTTTGTCCGTCTACTGAGTTGGAGACAAATGGCTGTTTGGGGCTAAAATGTTTGAACTTGAGCAAGGAGACCCAAATTGACACACTTAAGGATAACAGGGTCCCGAGGACAGCAGCGGGAGAGGGGAAGGGAGGAGAGATTACAGATGGAGGCATTACTCAAGACATCTGTAATGTGTAGACACCAGCGGAGGAAACAAACACAAGAAGTGGCCAGCGGTCACAAACCGCTGCTGCACTCAGACTTCCAGCGGCGTCTCTGTTTCCCCCCCCTCCCCACCCTTCCTGTCTCCCTTGTGTGTTTTCCCCCCCAGAAGGTTGTCATCTGTAAATGAAGACATGACAACTTCCACGGTGAGATATTTCATTTAAATAAAAAGAAAAACTTAACATTGATGATGGGAACGTCAATGTGCAAAAAGGTGACGATGATCATTTTGTGTGTGTGTGTGTGTGTGTGTGTGTGTGTCTGTGCGCGGGAGTGCGCGTCTGTCAGGGGTGTGCAGCGCAGCGTTTGGCAGTGGTCTGACATTTCCTGCTCTGACATCTTGTCTCAGTTCATCTCCCCTGCCAGTGGACGGACGGAAGCCCTGGAGGGACACACTCGCACCAGCAACACAAACTTGTCTTTTGGTCAGCACCAGTGAGGAGGTCTCCAGTACATTAGTCAGACGTGCTCGCACACACACACACACACATGCACACTCTCTCTCTCTCTCTCTCTCTCTCTCTCTCACACACACACACACACACACACACACACACACACACAAAAGACTTATGTATGATTGCATTTGTTTGTGTGTGTGTGTGTGTGTGTGTGTGTGTGTGTGTGTGTGTGTGTGTTCTGTTTTCTCTATACACGCGTCTTTGATGTGAAATGACACAGTGACTGTAAAGTGCAAACTGTCAACGCACGTTTAAGGCCATTTAGTGATAAATTGAACGAGCAGCTAAACAGCTAAAGTAAATTCTCGCCACCAAAGCGCCGCTCAGGATGTGCTTACTTAATACTTAAAAGCAGAGCTGGCCCGAAAACGAAAAAGTCAAGTTGCATCCTCCCCCCTGTCAGACAAACGTTTCTGGAATAATTCCACCCCGACACCGTGGGTGCGTTTCCGTTCACCTTGAGAGGGTGCTGTCTAAAATTGCAAATAGAAAACCCCACTTAATAGAAACATGGTAATTTCACATCGGAAAACTCCCAAATATATCATGAACCCCCCCCGTATATACTCAATGTATGCATTTTGGATGATTCTAAGATGCATATCAGAACAGGTCAAATGCAGACAAACAAATCCTGCTGTTGGATGAATAAAGAAACGTGAACTTGATGACGTGAACATGTTTCTCTTGTTTTGACAGGTCACATGACAGGGTGTGAGGTGAGGCCACTCTCAGGGTTGCTATTAAAGAAACCTGCTGGAATTGAGATTATCTGCCACTGCAAAACATCCCTCAGTGAGAGACCTGGGATGCAACAATATTCTGTATTTTACCAAACCATTCATTACGCATTGCATTTCTTAGTCGGAATAGTTTAATATCAAGATATCAGAACCGTGCCATGGCGTGATGATCAAACATGATGCATTTGGAACCGTGAGAAAACTGTACCGTTGTATCAGTGGTGGAGACTGTCAATATTGTTGCATATGGCTTTGGCTTTTTCATTTGGCTTCAGCTTTTCTAGGCATCAGAATGTGGACTTTTTCAAAGTTGCACCTGGATTATATTCCAGCAGAGCCGCTGCAGTGAGCAGGGACTCCTGTTAATTTAAAGTCCCTGTACATTGTTTCAAGAGCTCTGAGACCTAAAAAACAGGGGGAAAAAAATCAGCCACACGATGCAAAATCAAAAGTTTGTTGTTGTTTTTGCAGCCCCTTATCTAAAGAACCGCAACGAAACCAACTTCTTCCTGAGTTCAGGGTCACAGGGGTCTGCTGGAGCCTCTCACAGGGCAAAGGCAGGGTGACACCCTGGACAAGTTCATCGCAGGGCCACATAGGAAGACAAACAGCCATTCAGACTCACACAAACACACACCTACGGACACCTTACATGCATTTAAGGCCCCGAATCGAACCCACAACCTTCTTGCTGTGAGGCGACGGCACTAACCACTGAGCTGCCGTGTCGCCAAACTAAAGCACCAAGCTGAATTATCTTTTCGGGCCGTGTTCATCCAGCGCGTCGCCCCCACCTGCGTCTCTGAGCCGCTCTACGAGGCGACCGTCACCTCCGCCAGACCGCCGCCGCCGCTTCCTCCGCCCTCCTCGTCCCCGTCTGTTTCCACCGCCGCTCCAGCCTCTTTACGAGGCTCCGGAGAGCCTTGACATTCCTAAATGAAAAGGCTCTCTTTGCGGCGCCGCAGCAGCTGACGATTTATGACAACGAGGCCTCGGCAGAATCTTAGCTGCTGTCAGCCGGCATAATGATGTTTTGATATAAAGATGATTGGTGGGGCAGCATGTGCGAGCGCGCCCATGTCTGTGTGTGTGTGTGTGTGCGCGCGCGCGCGCGCGTGTGTGCGGGTTGGTGTTTTGGTGTTGCCATGTGTATTACTGGGTGATTTAAGGTGGACGCTCATGCGCTGTGTACTTGTTGTCTATTGTTTAGCTGTTTACTCCTTCGGTCGCTGTTTCTTTTATCAGATGTTATTTCCAGCTTGACATTTAGGTTCTGCATTCACCAGGTTCTCCCATCCTCTCCCACCTCTGACTTCCCATCTATCCCTGCATGGATCTTCCCATCTATTTTTTTTTTTTTCACCTATATTTCCCATGTTTAAATATTATTGGAACTTTCGGAATTTCATTTTTTTGAACTTGTCTTCTCCCCCCCCCCCCCCCTTTTCGCACTCGTTCCTACGCCAACCCCTGTGCTGTCAGAGGTGACAGGCGTATAGTTTGCTATACTTTCTATTAGAGGACCATTGCACGCTCGAGGGCCCCCACAGATTGGTTACATTTTGTTCGGCGGGGGGCATTAGTGGGATCCCGTCGAAGAGGGGCCCCCATCATCATCAGTGTGTCTGCCATCTTCCGGGCGGTGATCTATGATTCGCCCATCAGACGCACATAAATCAGCGCGCTAAAAGGATTTCTACTCTACCCCGCAACCCCCCCATTCCCCCACACCCGTTAAATTTATGCCGCCGTAAAAGAAAGGAAAATTAGTCATTGAGGAGTCCCCCCACCACCCCACCCTCACCCTCCACCCTCACCCTCCACTTCCTCTGCCTCTTTCCCCCTCTTTCCTCGGCGGCCATGTGTGGCGGTTGAAAAGAAATAATAAAACGAGGGGAGACAAGGGGAACAATCGCACGCGGCGCCCTCGCTCCTCCTCCTCCTCCTCCTGCCCCCTCCCTCACCACCTCCTTCTATCTAATATCATCATTATCAGAATCGTAAAGCGAAAAATAACACGCTGCAGAAGAAAAAGAGAGAGAGTCGAGTCGAGGCGGAAGAAAAGCATTTGAGAGGGGTCAGTGTTTCCTCTCCAACCTCTCATCCCTCTGTCCGCCTTTTATTCTTTCCCCGTGTTTCTGCAATCATCAGTCTCACACACACACACACACACACACACACACACAGTCTGCATGAACATGAGAGTGCCCAGTAATTAGTCCACAACTTACAAACGAGCTTGCTTGTGTGTGTGTGTGTGTGTGTGTGTATGTGTGCAACCATATTTTACAATGTTGCCTTTTTTTGTCCTTTTTTGTCTTGCAGCTACTTTGTGTTTGCAATGTGTGTGTGTCTGTGTGCATGTGTGTGTGCACCTGTGAGTGTTTGTGTCCCGATCCAGCTTGCTTATGTGTGTGTGTGTGTGTGTGTGTGTGTGTGTGTTTGCAATCATTTCTTAAAATGTTACTTTTTTCCCATCCTTTTCTTGTTTTGCAGCTACTTTGTATTTGCAATGTGTGTGTGTGTGTGTGCACGTGTTCGTGCGCGCACATCTGAGTGTTTGTGTGCCTTTGCCGATGAATGCAAATCAGAGAGTCACCCATGCGGAACACTGTCCAAATCCCATCGCCGCTCTCCCAGAATGCACCGCGGCCGAGCGGGACAGGTAAAGGAGCGGCGGGCGGCGGCGGCGGTGGCGTTGTCGTGGGTGACTGCTCGCGTTATTGGCCCCAAAATCTCCTCATTAACGTGCTGCATTCCTCTCTGTCTGGCAACACTGTCTCCGCCAGGGAGTCCATTGTGTCTATGCGCGCGCGTGGCTTGAAATTAGTTACCTTTTTTGGTGCTGCTTTACTCGCAAGGCTTCGCATTTTTCCTCTGAGCTCTGCGCTTCGTTAGCGGTGTCACAGCCGCTCTGTCACACAGTTGCTGCGTGAGGAAGAAACTGCGGAGGATGAACTGGATGAGGAGGCAGTTTTAACACAAAATGCAGCTGTTTCAAAGCCCCATTTTTTTGTTTTGGTTGCCAGAGGCAAAGAGAGAGGCCTCTCAGCAGGTTGGAAGTGGCGCGCTCATAATTACACGCACAATTACTTCATTCTTTTGAGGCGTTTTTTTTTTTTTTTTTTTTTCTCAGCGCTCTGCACAATTTGGCTGGGGGTTTGGTTAGTGCGCACACTTGAGGTCCAGCAGGAACCTGGAGCATTTACTGCGCGTATCCTCTGAGCAAATGACAGAGCACACTGTGTCATGAAATTAAAAAAGAAAAAAAAAAGAGTTGGAGCTGGCCAAATATCCAGAGAGCGTCTGTCAGTGTGTGTGGGTTCATCCAGACGTCAGCAGCAGAACCACCTGAGGATACAAAGTGCTTATCTGCCAATTATGCCCGCAGTCAGCTGTCTAGAAGTCAGGCACACACAAAATAGCACACAGACACACATACACAGGCCACTTGCCCTAATCAAACACACACAGATACAAACATACTCTCCATGGTTTTTTTTTTCTGTCCCTTCAACCAGAAAGAGAGGAAACTAAACTAAAGCAAAAACACAGTAAGTATATTTTTAAAGATCTCAATTTTTTTTTGATCCATCCATCAAACCATTTTCAATAGCAGCTTTTTCCTGAACTCAGTATCGCTGTAGTCTGCTGGAACCACTCTCAGCTGTTGTAGGGCGAAGGCAGAGTGACACCCTGGACAAGTCACCAGTTCATAGAAAGACTAACAACCATTAGTTCACACATACACACCTACGGACAATTTAGAGTTTCCAGTTCACCTCACATGCATGTCTTTGGACTGTGGGAGGAAGCTGGAGAACCTGGAGAGAACCCACGCAGACACGGGGAGAACATGCAAACTCCACACAGGATACACGAAAAAATTAAAGGGTCTAAATGTAGCAACTAAAAGTCACTAACCTGCTGAAAATATTTTAAAGGAAAAAATCTGACTCGACTGTACAACAACAGTGTAAGATGCCTGCACATCAGTATGTACAGCCTGCCCACCTGACTGAATCAAACGCAGAGCTGTAAACACTGAATGATGAGCGTTGATACACACACTTAAGAACAATTTTCACGCAGTCAATAATTTCCTCGGTGTCATTTTGGATAATCGATGATAATTTTGAGTAGTGATGTATCTCATTATGTTCAGCAAACATCGGAGTGACAATTTGTCCTTGCTCGTGTTTCCTGCGAGTCCTCCCTCTGTAATATCCAATCAGGACGTATAAAATGCATTTAAACGATCAATAATCTTGTAAATACTTGATGATGTGATTGTGGTGTGACACCGGAGCACGTCAGGCAAAAGAAAGGAGTGCAAAGTCTTCAGACGCGCCATGATTTATCAGACACATCTGGAAAGAACAATTGTTTGTCGATATTGCTGATATTCCTAAAGTGAAAATTTCACTGCTACACTTTTAGAACTCGCTGCCATGTGAAAGGAGACTAAACTCTTCCCATCATGTACATAGTTTCACATGGTTGGATGAGAATAGAATAGATGTGGATTAAAGCATTTTGTGACCAAGAATATAACATAGCATAACCTGTAACAGTTACGGAGACAGTATGGCGTTGTCTCCATACTGTCGGCATGGTGTCGTCCAATTGCTCACAGGATCCTCCCAGAGTCCAGCTTGTCTTGAAATGACGATATTAGCACCATAACTTTACAATATATAAAAAAAAATCTGTGGTCACTAAGCCTGCAGCCACAGTGGCAAATTTTTTTTTTTTGCAATTTCAATATTCAAACTTACCGTAGTCTAGTGACTACAGTTGCTATTTCGCCCAAAAACATGATGTTATCTCACAATGTCACCAGAGCCTCTATCTGCTACTATAGGTTGAGTACTAAAACGGTGAAATTCAATTTTGAGAGGATTATCCCATTAAAAATAAAACCACCCCAGTACAATTTTCTTAATAAAACTCATCAGATTTCAGCTAATTGTATTTATAAACACATTTATAAACGGCCTAAATGAGAACAAAGTCAGAAAAATCCCGGCAAAGTTAGACGTGAAATATTCACCACCAAGTTTGAAGGTGCAGTTTCCATCCTTTATTCATGATTGTGTGTCTGGGACACACTCTCACCTTTTGTCATCCTGGCTGCAGGTTTTAGGCGGGACGGAGCGCGCAGTGTTAACTTCTGTCAAGGCTCTGCATCAAGACAAGGAGAAAGAGGCGGCGTGAGGGGAAAGGCTTCTTCCTGACTACTTGTAGTAATCCGCTCTTTGTATGACGTTAATCATATGTAAATCCGCGTTGTAAAGTGATTTGGTTTTCCCCGCGTTTGAAATAATTACACAGGCTGCTCTTACGCAGGAAAACCTCTTCAGTTTCAATTGGTACACGGCTCCTCTGTTGTTCCTGCGGAGAAGCATATTGGCTGCCGTCTTAATCCAGCAGACCTGCTTGTTTACCAACAACAAGAGAATAATATCATTGTCATTGTCAGACACACTTATTGTTGATTTGACTCAATCAGGATTGGGAAGGTTACTTAAAGGATGCATTTCATTGTGGAATACTGATTACCTGCTTAATGCCTCCTCATCCGAGCGCCACTTTCTGATTGCTTTGCCACTTACTTTAGAATTGCTCTTACAATAAATAGATATTTATCTGGCAGCCCAAGACTGAATGTGATTTAAATAAGTCACACATTGCCTTTCAAGTGCAGCTATATTTCCTCTGCTTTGTTATCAATGCCAGTCATTAACCAACTCAGATTCTGGAACAAATAATCTTAATATTTGCTGCCCGGCAACAGGATAAAAGATTGTGGATCATGGACAAAACGAACTTGGACCTCTTATATTCTGACTGTCACAATTTCACTTCACTCTTTTTGCTTCTGGTTTTCCAAGACATAATATGTATTATAGTCTGCTCTCTGACAAACTCAGGGGGGAATAATCTCTTTTCTGGTGATTTTCTGGCCTTTATCGTTTTTTGATTTTAAACGACTAAGAGACGATAACTGAAAAATCTACAACAGAAAGATTTGCTATGAGTCACGCTTCAGGTCACAGTCGTCCTCCTGTCAGCCGTTTTAAAGGCCTTTTGTTTTTTTTGTATTGCGGTCTATAGGAAAAATGCTTTTTAGGCATATGGGATTTTTTTTGCTGCAGTTCCTCGAGTGGCCACTGGGGAAATAAATCGGAACGCCACCATATTGCCAGTCCGGTATCCAGTTATTAAAATACAACCATTGTTGAAGCTCACCTGACTTCCTCGCGGCTTCTGATTGGGCAGCTGCTTTCAGAGACTAAAAGGGAGATGAGAGGAAATCAGAGAGAATCAAGAGAAAAAATCTTGAAAAGGAAAAAGACAAATGGGATGGTAGCAATTTTTTCCCCCTTTGTTTCTCTCTATCACGCTCTCCCCCCTCCGCCTCACACACAGACACACACACACACACACACACACACCCAACACACAAACACTTTCAGGGCGTGGCTTTTATTTGCCTGTGGGAAAAAAAAGGCTTGTCCAGACCTCAGCTGTGAGGCTAAAGAGAAGGTCTGACCTCACCTCCTACCTGCTCCTTTCCTCCTCCTCCCTCTTCCCCTCCCGTCTCCTCACCTGTGGCTGGAGTGTGTGTTTGCTCAGCGGCACACCGAGGGCTTTAACCTGCGACCCGGAGCACACGGCACCAAGAAATGATCACAATCTTCTCTGCATGAGGCCGTTGAAAGGGCTCGTCTTTTACAACTTTGTTCAAGGAGACAAAGATGTCGGGGCCGGCTGGCCAACCGGGGAGATCTTCCAACACGGAGTTGATGGGAAAAATGCTGTTTACAAACCAGGGCAGATTTTTCCATTGACACCTGAGATACCTCAGAACACGCTTTTTCAAACACTGTGGCACAGGGGTTTTAGACCAATTTCACTTAATGGGTCTAAAAAATAATAACGTTCCATTGTGGAGTGAGTATGGTTTAAAAGGAACGTGAGTCTATTTTCCAGCCTTGTGTGCATCGAAACAGGCCCAGGTTTCACGCAGAGTGAGAATAAATAAATGATGCTTTCGTCGACTATTTCAATTATATACTTGCATTTTACAACAAACTTGTCGCTCTCTGGCGAACCAAATGAATAACTGTATCCAAGTCGGTACGTTTGACATCAATCTCACTGGACTTCAATATTTCTCCTTTTTATATACTATCATTATCTTAACCCCAACTGACCCCGTGCCGATGTTGTGTAATGCCATGTTACATCACTGGCTGATGAGAGGACGAGTCCACGCTGTTTTGTGAACATTAAGAGAAACAAAGAGCCGGCGGAGGTCATTTGTTTCGCGGCGCTACAAGTGTTTGATTGATTTCCACTCTGTTGCTGGTGGTCTTCTGTCACCTTTGTTCCGTTTCTCTCCCCCTGTCTTGCTGTCTGTCTGTCTGTCTGTCTGTCTAGCTGACTGACTGCGGAGGAAACCGCGTCTGCGGCCGGCAGTGACAGATGTGCTGTATTGCCGTTTCCCTCCATGAAAAGAGGGAGAGAGAGAGGGAGGGAGAGAGAGAGAGAGAGAGAGAGAGAGAGAGAGAAAAAAAATCACGTCTTGTCCTCCACATGTCTGCTCTCTTTTTAGAGCTACCGAGGTCTTGGCCCCATTACACTGATTTACACACACGCTCTCCCTTCGTGTCGCTCCCTGTGTGTCTCTTCAAGTTAATAGCGGAATGCAGATGAGCACTTTTATTCATTTATTTATTTATTTATTTATTTTTCTGCAGCAGGGAGCCGGCCGACTGCGCGAGGCATGTACAGTATGTGTGTGTGCGTGCGGGCCAGTGTGTGTGTGTGTGTGTGTGTGTGTGTGTGTGAGTCCCTGTGTGAGTCCTGCTGGCCGAGGGGATGAGAGGCTAGTGACAGGGGTCTTGACATGCTAAAGAGGCAGAGTAAATGGGTTTTTCTAAAGCAGTGGAGGAAATATCACCGTTTTATGCCAGGCCAATTTATGTCCCCTTATCTCTTCCTCAAACATGTCACTTTAGCCGCCGCTGAATGGTAATTACCACTCTCTCAACACTCACTCACTCTCCAACACACACTTTGCACCGGTGTGCGTGTGCACGTTGGTGTGCGGGGGGGGACAAGACCGCCACACTTAGGGCGGATGAGTAAGTACACTCATCGCGCACGGCGCGGGTATTAATGTTGTCAACTTATATCACATGCATACCTATTAGGCACGCACACACACACACACGCACACACACACACACACACACACACACACACACACACACACACACACACACTGCTCTCAGTGTAAACCAACTATTACTTAGAAGACAAGTAGGTAATTGTGTGTGTCTGTGTGTGTGTGTGTGTGTGTGTGTGTGTGCGTGTGTGTGTGTGCCTGCAGTTTGGACCTGCTGGGAGGCCTGCTTCATGTGTTTCAGATGGCCCCAGCAATCCGTTAATCCACCTAAATAGCCATTTGCAACAGACAGACACACACACCTACACCTACACACACACAGACGCAGACACACACACACACAGACACACACACACACACACGGGATAAATAGCCATTTATGCTCATCTCATTCTAATTCTGATGGCCCTCCCCAGCCTATAAACTGTCTCAGGAATTGGATCGCCCTGGGCAGATTATGATTATGGTTATCAAAAATCACATCACAGATCGCCTCGCCGCTCCCTCTTCCTCTTGCTGTGTTTTTTTCTTTCTTTCTCTCTCTGCCTCCCGTCGTCTGTTTGTGGCCCTGCACAGACCTTTTGTGTTTCAGCCAAAGAGGAATCAGATCTCAGGCGTCGAGTCACCTGGACGCCGAGTATCGGAGTCTGCGTTTGCATGGACTCTATTGTTCTGGTTCTAAGCCTTTCTTTTCTGGGTTGTGACCAAATTGTGGTTCACTTGCTTGCAAGGATTTTCAAATTCCCGTTTATGTCATAGTGTCTTCTGATCAGCGTATCGTGACCCTCCAACGTGGCTTCTTAGATGTCTCTTCTCCACTACATTTCAAGCATATCGCATCAGGGTGCCACACAATTGAGACTGGTGGGGTCTGGCTACCATCATGGATTTTATCAGTTATGGGAAGGCACATGCAACATCAGGCATCCCACTGGACTCCTTTGTCCAGAAAAAGATGTCTACCACTGTGCAGCTTCTTTGTAATTACATTCAGTTGAAACAGGGACATTGTTTGAAGTTTACAATCATTTACATCCACCCATTTTCTATACCTGCTTCACCAGCACTCAGCATCATGGTGGGTGCTGCAGCCTGTCCCAGCTTCTCAGTTTATCACAGGACAGAGTTCCCAATTCACCTCACATGCATGTTTCTGGACCGTGGGATGAAACCGGAGAACCCGGAGAGAACCCACAAAGACGCAGGTAGAACACGCAAACGCCACACAGAAAGGGTCCAGGCCCGAGGATCGAACCCTCAACCTTCTCGCTGTGAAGCCAGTCTGTGGTTGTAACGAAAGGAAGCGCTTGGGGGTGTCAGGGAAAGTTTTGCGCGCTGACCGATGACTGGAAGTGTGTCTTGTGTGTCTGGATGAGACGCGATGGGCGGCGCTGCGTTCAAAACTCAGGACTGTGACAACGCAGGGTGACAACGCGTTGCAGCGAATTATGCTTGAACTCTGCGCATTTTTGGACACTCGCAGAAACGCGTGCGTGCATTTGTGTGTGCGTGGGTCTATTTGTGTGCGTGCGCATCTCCACGCCTCCGTGTGTCAGCGTGTATTTGTGTCTGAGCGTGCCAGTGTGTTTGAGGCTCTCTGTGAATAAGAATGTCTGTGTGTATTGAGTAGAGTCAGGACTGTGCACGCGCAAGTGTGCATGTGTGTGTGTGTGTGTGTGTGTGTGTTTGTGGCCCGTGGTGGTGTGTGCCCCTCCTGACCTTGACAACAGAGCGCTGGCTTGTCAGTCTGAGAGCTATAGCTAATGCTAATGCAGAGAGAATAGCCCCATAAAGTACAGCTCTCCCTCTCATCCACTGCTGCTTGAAGTCTTTCACTTACTGGGAGGAAGAGCCGCCCGTCCGCTGAATATTTTTTTTTGTTCTGTGCAATATCTTTCTCAACTCTTTGTTCCCCGCTTTCCCATAACTTTGCCGAGTGTCTCTTTTCTCTTCCCGCTCGTCCGCTTCCATCCACGTCCTCCTTGTAATCTCTCGCTGTTATTTTGCCTCTTTGTTTCCTCTCTCTGTCCTCCTTCGACCCTGTTGAGTCTTTCTCTGTCTTTTGAAAGCCTCACGTCCTCTCGCGTGTACACCGAACGCTTGCTCGTGTGTCTTTACAAGACGCTTGACACGCAGCCCTTTTGCCCGGTGTGACTTCAGGTGCTGCTTCGTACGCTAAGAAAGTGAAACAGACAGGATCCTTCTCGCGCCGAACTGTCTGAAAAGACGCTTCATTCCCCTCTTTCCTCCGGCTCTTTAGCTCCTCCGTCTTCCCTCACTGCCAGTCGGTCTGCTTCACGTCCTGACTGCTGGTGTTTGCCATTGTCTGCAACAAAGGGGCACAATACAGGCCTGAGAGAGAGGAAGAACTGTAGCATTAAGGCATGTCTGTGTACCCATTGAGTGCTGAACTGTGAGGAAGAGAGGCAGTAATAGAATATCAGTGGGGGAGGCTGGGGGGGGTGGGGGGGGGTGGGGTTCGAGGGGTGTGTGGGGGGGGGGAGTAGAAAGATGCCATATTGTGAGCGGGTATGCTTGGCAATCCTGTTAGAGACGACGTCTATACTCTCATTCTGTTTGATTGTATTTTCAGAGCAGTCGGAGTGGCTTTCTCTGAGAAACTCAAAATTTAATTTGAGCCCATTGTTTAGTCTGCTTCAAATCCACAATCCTTAATTGTATGAAATGTGCTAAAGCCGTGATCCGTGATTGTGCCGGCGAAGCGGAATTATCTGGTCTGACCTGGCTTGGTTTTTGTAAGGGCTGAACTCCATCTACAGGAATAAAAAGGAGACTGGAGGCGCGGGGCGTGCATCATTAAATGCAGCCATTATGCCGAGATAATACTATTGGGCGCTCATGTGGCGTCTGCATATTGTGCGTTGCTATGAGCCTGTAAGTCAGGCTCAGCAAAGCGCTGATAACTTTGGAGTGACATTGAGCAGAATCTGTGTGAAACTCATGAAAGTGCCTGCTGGTTTTGGATAGCCCAGCGAATCTGATACCAGTAATTAATTTGAATCGTTGTTGATTTCTAAGGGCAATTTTCAGCATTCCTGTGGCGGCAGATAGTGCTGAGGGTTGTGACAGGAAGTAGATGGAGGCAAGAGGGCGTGGCCTGCACTTTAGCGCTGTTAAAAGCAGTACCGATTGGGTGTTACGGCCCCTTCTTTCACCTCAGCGAGGAAATGATTTAAAATGAAAAATAAAATAAAAACAACATAAACTCATTATTTAATCACTCCTATTTTGGAGACATTGTTTTGTCATTTAATTATAAAGCTTTGTATTGTCTGCACTTGTCCAGATGTCGGTGAAGAGTTTGAATTTTGAACGATTAAAGCAGCAATTTTCTCTCTCTCTCTCTCTCTCTCTCTCTCTCTCTCTCTCTCTCTCTCTCTCTCTCTCTCTGTGTGTGTGTGTGTGTGTGTTTCTTGATGTGATGA
>NW_027466055.1:4132500-4177500 GCF_046127955.1 Nelusetta ayraudi | reverse complement strand
TTCTCTGTGCCGGACCCATCACGTTCACAAAAGATCAAAGTCGTGTCTTTTCTCCACCGCTCCCTTTCTGTCTCGGCCAGCTCCCTCAGAGAGCATAATTACCAGCACAGAACGATAACACCATTTCCAGTCAAAATGAGACAATTCCCAGTGTAAGACTCATTTCATGCTTTGACAATTCCTCCAGGAATCATGGCACACAAAGAAGTAAAGACCACTTTAGGATTTGTTATATTCCCGTTGGTGTCTCTAAAGGAGTTCAGGACTCCCGTGTTCTCCTCTCTTTCTCTTTTTTTCTCTCCTCCTCCTCCTCCGTCTCCCGTCGCCCGGCCTGACCGCCCTTTTATCTCCAGCCTCCCTCCATCCGACCATTTGTTTCCTTCTGCTTCTCGGACACATTTTTCCTCATTTTCTTAAATCCTAAAACTGTCTGCCACTTTACGGGCCGTAAATCCCCCCAAACGGTTTTTTAGCCGGGCACCAACTTCCTCCGCCGGCCCATCGCTGCTGCGTCCCTCATCTATTTGTCCTCCTGTCCTTCCATCCATCTGCCTTTTCCCTCATTCCTTTTATTATTCTTCCATTCCGTCCCTCCATTAATCTGTCCGGCCGCCCGTCCATTCATCTGTCCATCTTCTTGTTTACAGGTTATAAATCTGCGGCCCTGTTTTACCACGAGCGCCGTCCTCTCCATCCCCAAGCAGGCCGCGTCGCCGCTTCTCGGCCTCGGTGGGCATTAACTCGCTCCCGCGTACATACATTCATTGTGTGGCGGCGCTGTTGGAGCGTCGTACCCTCCCCCCACCTCTCACCCCTATTCCCAACCGCCCCCCCAAACCGGTGCGCAGGACTTTTTATTTTGGGAATATTTCTATAAATCATGCTGTCATTTACACTTGCAGCGGCGTTCTGGACATTACTGATTTGGAGTGAGGAGGTGTTTTATAAATAAGCTTGCGTGGAGTGGAGCTAGCCCGCGCCACACACACACACACACACACACACAACCAGCATGTAAACACACCGCCGCATAAACGCAGCAGCACATAAACACACACGTGCGCACACGGTCCCTCTATAGCATGACACGGCCATAACTCACAGCGCGCTAGCGGCTACTGTGAAATATGACAGCCCCACAGTGCTGATGTGGAGGGTGTGTGTGTGTGTGAGTGTGTGTTTGTGTGTGTGAGAGAGAGAGAGAGAGAGAGAGACGGAGAGAAAAATGGAGAGTGTGTATGAGCTTGTGTGTTTACGGCGCGTGATGACAAGAGTCCACCTCGATGTCCTTGTCCGTCTCTCCGTAAACTTTTCATTGGGTCAAACATTAGCATAGGCGGCTAACTATAACCTACATGATGGATGGAGCCGCGGCTCTGTCTGTGATGTGACCCATGCGCGGAGCCTCAATGGACAGAAAGGGCACTTCCTGGTGGATCATGCTAATGCCTCTGGTGCGCCTCAGACGGTCGCAGTGGAATTTCAATAACGCACTCACTGAGTCTGTCTGGCGAGGAATACATAATGTTGTTGTCATCTGAAAAGATGCTCATGAGCTCGGCTTAAGTTTACAGTGAGGAAAACTGCAAGAGTAAAACGATCACAAAAAACTTTCAAAGTTTTCCAAGCATTTGATACTTTTAATATTTAATTCATGCAAATGTACAGCAGTTGAAGTGTTTTCTGTTACTTTGTGAGCTTTAGATCATTATTATTAGTATTATTATTATCCATCCATCCATCCACACACACACACACACACACACACACACACACATTATTATTCCTGACGCCCAGGGTCACGGAGGTCTGCTAGAGCCTCTCCCAGATGTCATAGAGCGAAGGCAGTGACACCCTGGACAAGTCTATTATTATTATTGGTAATAATAATAAAGTTAAAAAGTTAAAGTTAAAATTATTAAAATAGAATTATTAGAAATTATTACAATTATTAAAATCTAATATTTTTTATTGATGGCTCTACTGGAAAACACAGTGGGTAACATTTCAAATGTTTTCACATCAAATTAGATTTAAATGTATCTTTTGCACTTGACAACGTCACAAAAAGAGTGTTGTTTTCACTTGGGGTGACATTGTGGTGGAGTGCTGAGCCCCTCACAGCAAGAAGGGACAGCTTTGATTCCCAAACTCAGGGCCTTCCAGTTGTGGGCTTTCTCCATTCTCGCAAATTGCGAACTCCAACTTGAGCTCATGTGTTGTGAGTGCATATGTTTGTCTCTCTGCATTGACACAGTGATAAAGTGGCCTCATGTCCAGGGTGTCACCTCAGCTTCACCCTGAGGTGACCGGGACAGGAGTCGACCGTCATTTTTTTTTTTTACAACGCCAACAAATATGTTTCCCCTTGGATTGTTAGTGGCTTTGGGAGCCAGAATATCACACACCGCAATCACTTTTGGAGGCCACACACTCTGACGGCACGACACACTGTCTTTACATCCCTCAAATCCCAGCCGCTCGTCGCTGCACATCTCCAACCGTTCAATCAACGGCCTCCCGGCCACCTGCTGACTCCCCTCGCTTCCCCTTCAGGACGGCCAGTGGGGCCAATCACAGTCTGACGTGTCGTTAAGGGATTAGCAAAGAGCCCAATCGGGCCGTTCGGCACCCCCACCCCTCCCCCCAACCCCCTGCGACCCGCCGGGGGGAACGAGAGAGACACAAAGGAGCGCAAACCAGCGTCGCAGGGGGAGAGCGCACAGCAGCGGAGGGCCAAAACATTCTCGATGGGAGCAGGAGACACGCTGAGGGCTTAGCGCCGCGACAGGCTGGAGGCCTGGTGTGTGTGTGTGTGTGTGTGTGTGTGTGTGTGTGTGTGTGTGTGTGTGTGTGTGTGTGTGTGTGTGCTTGTCTGCGAGCGCCGTTCTCCTGCCGTTCCTATGCTGTGCGTTTGCGTTCCATTACAACTTAAAGTAATGATATATATTCAAGTGCATGTATGTTCCGCTAAGCCTTCAGGATGGAGATGATGGAGCTGCAGATGATGGTGAGACAATGAAAAATGGATAATGACAGCAGTCAGTTGAAATGAAATTGATGCCCAATCTTGTCCTTTTGAGGTTCCTTTAACTCACATTCGCACTGTGTGTGTGTGTGTGTGTGTGTATGCTTGTGTGCGTGTGATGTTTGTGTGTCACGGGGACAGAAGGTGTATACAGTTACCCGGCGTACTAACGCAATGCAGCAATTTAACGTCCCACTTCACCGCTGTCACACACAATCACGGCATCCACCGCAGCCCAAGTGTAAAAGCATATGACGCCGGCTGTCTGTGCGTGTGTTTGTGTGTGTATGTGTGTGTGTGTGTGTGTGTGCATGCGCGATACACGTGCAGGAATGACATCACATCGCCGTGCAGGGAAAAGGTGATTAGAGCAACAAGATGAGCAGGTGATAAACACGCCGAGACACACGGACGAGGGGAACACCGCCGGATTAACACACACACACACACACACACACACACACACACACGCACACACACACACAGTGTGTGCGCCCTCCGAAAAACAAAATACACATGCACGCACACAACATGATGATCGAGCACATAATTATCCAGTTATCAATGAGAGTGCGCCTCTGCCCTTCTCTGGACCACTGGAGTGTGTCATTGCGTTTCCTCACTAACCCATCAGTCACATGGCCGCTTCCCTCTCTCTCCCGCTCTCTCTCTCTCTCTCTCTCTCTCTCTCTCTCTTACTCTCTCTCTCCTGCCTGATCTGTCCCCCGAGACGACTACATACAACGCATGGGTTTTTATAAATATAAATATAAATATGTATTTTTTTTTTATATAAATATTTTTTGAAGTTCATCTGAACGCATTAATTAATCAAGCTCTAAAGATGGAAGCTGTACTGCCACCATTTATTAACCTAATTGAGAGCTCAATGACCAATTGCAGCAAATATTGTTAAAGGCACATCTTTTTTTTCCCCGCAGTTTATGAATATGAAAAAATAAGCTTCCGGACTTCTGGACTTCCTCTAGATTTATTTATTTCATCTTATTGACATTTTATGGTGCAATATTCTTGGTCACGGACATTATCAAGAATGTTCAATTCAAGTATTCATTCAGAAAAGAATATTTTCTTGATAATAATCATAATTGATGATCATAATAATTGACAATAATAATAGTAATACTTTCAGCAATATGCGGGAGTAGTTTTGAAAAAGGCCTTTAAAAGTCAAAACTTGTGTCTGTGACATGGCGTGACACAGGTGTCAGCTGACAAATCTAAAGTGTTCACATGTACTTATCTATGTGTTACCTGTGTGTGTGTGTGTGTGTGTGTGTGTGTGTGTGTGTGTGTGTGTGTGTGTGTGTGTGTCGGGGCGACAGAGAGGGAAGATGACACAATTAATCTCCGTTGCAGTCACTCATAAATTGCAGGGTAACCCTGCACCAGTGCTGTGGTTCAGTCCTGTCCCTCTGCTCTATTCTGGGATGGAGAACCTGCCTCCTCCTCCTCCCTCCGCCTCCCCCTCTGTCCTCTGTCCTCTGCCTCCTATTCTGTGTCTGTCTCCCCGTGACACAAGACGAGCCGAGTATCCGCTGTCTTCCGAGCCCGTCTGTGGTCCATCCGGCGGTTCGGTGTGGATTTCGGATCTTCGGTGACCCGCAGTGGCTGCAGGAGTCTTAGGTTGCCTTGATGGACAGAAGGAAACGGAGAAAGAAAGGCAGAGGAAAGGCAGCGAGGAACCAGGAACGATAGATGCTGTCGGCGAACTCCGTGGCTTCTGGTGGCCCGAGCAGAAAAACAAAACTTCAAGTGGGCAACACGACTCTGTGAAGGGGGCAGCGAAGATGAGGATTCCTAACCTTCATCAGTAGTTTGTGTTGATGACTTGAGTAACTTTCGTTCAGGATATCACAGAAAGAGAGAAAAGAAAATGCACGTGAAACTACCGAAGGGAGTTTTAATCCTCGCCAAGTCACAAACACGATCTCAGGGGAAGATGCATGTTTGAAAAGCAGCATGTACGTATAAACACAAAAACACACTGCGTATCAGTGAAAGGAGTGAAGGACGACTGTGGAACAGTTGCAGGGGGACAACATCAGAACTTGTATATTGTGAGGTAGGTTCAATGTATGCAAAGATGATTTTGGAAAGATATAAGATGGACACTGACAGGAATTTATAAAGGGCAAAAATTGTGCCTGTTTCAGTGGCTCTGCTTTCTGTTCTTCTTTGCCTGATGCTGGCTTTGATTGACATTGACATTGATAAGTTTTCATTAACTTCATTTAAAACAACTTTTAAACATGGGTGCTTATGTTGTTATATAGTTGGGTTTGTTTTGTTTTTTTCTTAATAATCACGGTTACATGTTTTAATTCATTGTTTTTCTTGAAACCTGTTCGAATAAGTGAAATAAATGAAATGATTTTATTTTTTTTTAAGTTTAAAATATCCACACTAATCTCAAATGTCATGCCTTCAGACAGACACCACACACACACACACACAGACACACACACACACTCACACCCTCTATGTCTGACACCCCCTCTGGTGAGACACAGCCTCTGCTCTTCCAGCCGCCCCTGTTACCATGTTTGGTGTCTGTCTTTCATGTCATGACAGGCAGATATACATCTTCATACCAGCCGCCTGCCCAGTTTCTGCCATCTATCATGGGCCAGGACTGTGTTTTCCACCTGTGCCTTTCATTTTTCTTTGTTTTTTTTCACTCGTGATGACACGAGGGAGACATGGACTGACACAGCAGCCATGATGCCCCAATTTATCAGAGAAGTTCTATCACACATTGATAATTTTGGCTTTGGCCTTTATTAACCATATTTGAGAGTTTTTTTTTTTTTCCGAAGTTTTGTTGTTTCCATTACCAGTTTTTTTATTGCGATATTTAGGTTTTGCACAATTCTAGCGGTAATAGAAACGCAGCTACAGATACACAGAGCCAGTGAGCCGGGCTTGCGGTGCGGCACATGAGAGAGGAAACCACAAGGGTGGGAGTGTTGTTATGTGATGTGACAGTAGCCTTACAGAGCGCGACCTCTGCGGCCCGCGGACACGCGTTGGAAGACGGAGGCCGGCGAGGCGGCTCGGCCTCATCCCGCGACGGAGCCCTCCTCACTGGCTCCGCCGGCTGCCTGCTCTGGCCTCCAGACCCAGCAGCCCTCACCTCTCCCGCTCTGCCACATATGGGCTTGGAGGCGTGTACACACACACACACACACACACACACACACACACACACACAGACACGGGGCAGGGGCTGAGTGGTGGCCTGGCAGTGGAATCAGAGGGTGAGAACACAATCTACCCAAACTGAACTGACCTCTAATTAGCGCTCTTGGCAAAGTGGCCCTTCCCAAACGCACACAGCGCAACAAGAACCTCGCGCTTGAGCAGCGTGCACGCTCTCTCTCTCTCTCGCTCTCTCTCTCTCACACACACACACACACACACACACACTCCAGGGTGTAATTTTATGGCGTACGTGCAACTGGCTTCCACTGGCTGTGCGACTGGGTTCATCAACATTTCTTTTTCCCCTTTAGCCTGGTTCCACAGAGCGTTTTTAGCACAATGATGCAACAAAGCAATTTCAATGCACTTCTTTAATTTCATTGGATTGACTCCAAAGTCTGTTTTCCTACTGGTTGAAAGGGCGACACTCCAGTTTCTGCCCATCTGATCCTGGTTTTATTTTTTCATACCCTAAACGATGTGAAATTGTTTTTCAAGAGCACCTTATGCGTCTCCTTAAAAACTCTCCCCCTCCGCTCAAAATCTTCCCTCCATCCAAGACGATATTCATTTCATCGAACCCGCGGGTGTCACCGCTCCGCTCACGCTGGGCCTCCTTTCTCCTCCGCTCCTCTCTCGCCTTTCTCCCTCAATTTTCCCCCCTTTGTTTTGGCAACGCGATCTAATCTCTCCCAGGGACAGGAGCTGTCTGCGGCGGCCAGGTCCTGACCACGTTGTATATTCATTGAAAAAACAGAGCTTGGGAAGAAAAAAAAAAAAGGGCGGGGGTGGGGTTGGGGAGCAGTGTTTAGGGTTGAAAACTTCAGATTGTTTATTGATTTTTATTTGTGTCGTTGAATAAGTCTGTCTGACCACGGTGTCCCAGCGGAGGCCCGGCTGCCTGCCGCCGTCCCATTAGTCCCACACATGCAGAGACGGACCCGCGGCCGAGCAAGGGGAGGCAGATGTATGTATAGAGACACCCGCACGACCAAGGATAACTTTGCTGTGTGTGTGGAGGGGGGAAGCTTGTGGGGGGGGGCTTTCTCCACCTCATGAAGCTCAAACAATGGGAACATCACATCCCGCTTTTTAATCAAAATTCACAGCCGACCTGGTTCACCAACAACAATGTCTTTCCAGGGGTAAATAGAGAGGGCGGCAGCGGCTGCGCTGACCTCGAAGGTTAAGAGATGGGAGACCAATGACGGTTTTGATACCTTAACCAGCAGGACAAAAAAAACAACAACATGGCCCCTTAATAAGTATAAAGCAAGATGTGAAGAGTTGGCTGGTGGACAGTGGGGAGGTTTTCTCCCGTCTTTCTTTACCGCTGTTCTGGTCAGTTTTCCATCCATCCATCCTTTCTCAATACCCACTTATTCCTGAACTTGGGGTCACGGGGGTTTTGGTCATATTTGTGAAATGACGTGACCTTTCTGGAATTTTACTTGGGAAAAAAGAATTTAACTTTGAGATTTCGCAGCTGTCTGGTATCCACCAACAGGGGCCGTAATTTAAAAAAAAAACTTTCTCGGCGTGAGCGTTTGGATTTCCTTCAAGTCCCCCCCCCCTCATCACCCCCCCCCCCTCCTCCCCCTCCACAGTTGTCTCATAATAGAGCAGAGTGTGCCGGGCGGCTAATGACAGCGACAGATGCTTAATGCCTTCTTCACAATGCTCACGCAATAAAACACAAGGCAAACAGGCGGCGCCCTAAACTGCTGTCTGTTAAGCCATCACCTTAACTACGCTGGCAGCCGCGCCACGAGCGTGTGTGTGTGTGAGGGAGAGGGGGGGGGGGAGGGGCTACTGTGGATGGATAAAGAGGGAAAGATTAATTGACACCCAGAGAACGAGAGGGAAAGAATGAAAGCGTGGCTCCGCTTTGGCAGAGAGCAGACGGGGAGGGACGGCCGAGGGAGACGGAGCCTCTTGGCAGCGAGCTGATGAAAGTTAGCGCCGGCAGATTAGACACGCACACAGACGCACAAGCACGGGCCTTGTCCCACGCATGTACCTTTTTTCATGGCTCCCCACCGTTGTTGATTCAGCACAGTGTTGTGATTCTGGGAGCAAAGCCGAGCTGAAAGTGATGAGAACGTGCCAGATCTCCGTCTTCCCGCCTATTTAAAGGTCCAGTGTGTAAAATGTGGCTAGATTGATCATTTTTATATTGGTAAAAGCTCAACATACTAAATGCTGCTAAATGCTCTGTTTTCTGGACATATGTAGATACCGCTTTACAATAAGTACATATAAATATAAATAATATGTGAAAACATATTATTATTGCTTTACCCTTAAACATTGTACTGATTGTCTCCCCACCTTTGTCACGCTCTCACCTCATTGATTGGCTGCCCTGCCTTGAATAGTTTCACCTGTTCCTTATTTACCTTCTCTCCTTTGATTTCAGGCAGTTGCTTCTTGTGTCTCACGCCGCTGACACACTTTTGACCAAACGTGTCATGGATTTGTTCTTGACTCTTTTTGTACAGTCGGCCTGGTTTTAGGAGATTGGACCCAGACCCAGACGCTGTTCTTTGGATGCATTCAGCGAAAGTCCCATTTCCTGCGGTCATCATCAACATCCAAGGTAAGATGAGTTTGAACCGAAGGTTTCAACAATTTTGGTTTGTGTTTGAATGTTTGCTGATTTGTTTTGGTAACTTGAGACAAAGATGCTTGTGCAGTTGCGGCCTGTTTGTTTCCATGTGTGTGCGCGCGTGCGTGCGTGACCGTGTGTGTGAGGCACATCTGTTGCTGCTGCGTGCACTAATTTGCGTTCTCAGCTTGGCGCCCTGGTAATTATTCAGCCACTACCTTTGCTCCAACATTAAAAGCCTTCATCTGGCAGACATGAAACAGCGGAGAACCTGATAAGGCTTCAAACGCTGCCTGTCGTCCAAAGGGAAAAAAAATGGGAAAGGTGAAGAGATGCATGGTGGGATAGATGGGATTGTTTTTCTCATCTGGAGGTTTGCTTGCTGTTTGATTTTTTTTCTATTCCCTATGCTCAATCCAAACTAAAAAAAATAATAAAAATATATTATATGTGTGATCAGTAGCTCCTAGAGAGAAGGGAAAGTTTAATTAATATTCTGAACAACCTTTTGGAATAAATTAGATATGGCGTCTTATCTTTCGATACTTATGTGAAGGTGCTGCCAGGTAGAAAATAAGACAGGGAATAAACAAATATCTTTATCCGGAATAGGAAAATGGCAAGATTCCTTATGGGAAGTGATGGAATTTATCCCATCTGATGACATATTTCTGTGGTATCCTCAGGATGTAGGCCATTGTATAGCTAAAAGCACATTTTAATATTTTTTCTTGATTGTTTTGCATTAATCATCATTACCCACCATCCATAACTCTAAGCAGATTTCAGATCAGCCTCTGGCAGCAGGAAGGGTAAATCAAACTCTTTTGCCTCAGACCTGAAGTTAAATTCTGATCGAGGACTCACTTGCATTGCTCATAATACAATTGAGGCGATTCTTCCAGACTATCTATCTATTGAGGGTCATGGATTTCTATGATCTCCTGATTTGCCCTCCCTAAACCAGATGAAGGCTTTTGTAAAGATTTTAAAAATCAAACGTTTGATTTTTTTGCGGAAAAGGAATTGTACTGTAACCCCAAATGCATCTTCTACACAGCAATAAAATAAAGACTCTTTAATCAAGTTTTTTTTTTTTTTATAAATGACAAATTATAAAAGCATGTTGCTATTTTTACTTTTAATTTTTTTCAAGCGCATAGAACACACTGCAGGCTATCGTTCTTTTGGCTGGAAAAAAATGAACCTAAAAAAAAACACATCCACACACGTTGTTTCCCAATGGGCCTCTGGGCTGTGTTCTTAATTTCTTTTTTTCTTGTTATCGTCACCAAAACAAGTTTGTTGGCGCATCCATATTCATCGTCTGCTTCGGCATGAATATTAATTCACCCTTAAAAAAAGAAATCCGGTGTGGTGGTAAAAAAAAAAAAAAAAACACAGCCTGACAATGAATGAGGGAAAATGAAAATATGACGGCGTATGTGCGCTCTTGAATTCATGTCAGTTTCAAAGCCCCCGTGTCTCTGTTCCTGTGGCTGACTTGTACCAACATGCTAATCAGCCTCTCGCTGCACCCTGTTCCGGCTAATTGTCGACAAATTATCTCAACTGCGGAATAATGTATGCAAGGCCTCTCGCTCGTATACACGGGGAAGCCACAATCAGCCGCCTGTGTTTATAACAAGGAGCTGCGTGGCAGCAGTTAAATATAGACTAGTGTGAGTGTCGCTCTCATCATTATGCGCTCTCGACTCGCTCCGTTTCGTTTTTTCGGCCGCCCGCTCCCTGTTTAGCCACGTTTAGAGCCGGTTAGCGCACACTCCTCTGCTCCGACTGCTTCTTTGTGCTGCTCTTCTCATCTCTCCCTCCTCGGTTATCCCTCTTTGCATCTCCCAGTTGCTGAGACTCGGAGATGCTCCCCTCCCCTCCTCGTTTTAATTGAGTTCCCCTTGTAAGTAAAGGGATATTATTATCATTTTCTGACCGACAGTCAAATTAGAAGTAGCTTAATTACACCCCAATTGTCTTCAGAGATTAAATTTCAGTTTAACCCTCTGGGAAACCCCTCGAAGAGGAGAGGGGTCTGCAGGGAAATCCATGCGCTCATTTAAAGTGAAAACCAGAGTGGTGATGACTCAAAGTCTATTACAGACTTTGAGTCAAGCGTTTCCAGGAACAAACGCACAGAAGCTCACTCGGGTCATAGAAATGATGCTGTTTGAACAACTCTTCTATCTGTGTATGGAGAAAAAGGCCCTTTGGGAATTCTCACAGAAGAATCCCGGCGAGGAAGATGCATTCCAGGACTGTTTTCCACAGGCTGCACTCTGGTTGGTCGGCATTTACTGAGATATTTCTCAGTAAAGGGATAAGAAAAACTACCCGATATGTATCCAATTTAAAATTGAGCTGCATCTGATTTGAAAACAAAATTGCATTGTGCACAGAACAAAGAAACAAAGTCGCAACAATAAACAACTGAAACTTGAATATTATTGAACACGATTTTTGCTTATCTGTCAGCATTGCGCCTTATCCATCTCACATCTCATCTATATTTTAGATAAAACCTCATTAGTTTTCATTTTTAAAAATTGCAAACAGAAAAAGTAAATAAATAAGTAAGAAAAAAAAGTCTTGTTTTTTCTGTACTTTTTCATATGTCTGCAACTCCTTTTCCATCTTTTACAATACATTACATTCTGTAACCTTGAACAAGCACAACTGATATCAGATGGGTTCATTCTTCAGTGCCCCGAGTGAACACAAACCAGGCCAGTTGACTGGGAACCGATTGATCAACCAGGAGAGGCTCGACCTCCGTTTGTGCTTGAGACAGTCCGGTTATCACTTATCAGAATTCAGCAATCTTGTTTAGTTGTGAATCAGTGTGTGGTCATCCACACGTGGCCTGGCATCTTGGAACTTGTCGATGAAACTCGGCCAGCAAGTGTTGTCATCAGATGTGCAGCTATGATCAGTTCAGCCTCGAGACGGCGTGTCACCATGTATTTAGAACGCTGGATGGGTTCACGTCCATACGCATGAGGTGGGGGGTAAACAAGGGTGGATGGAAGCCAGTCAGAAGATCAGATTATCAGCGCCGTACAGTGTGAAGTGACAGGAACCTCCTCGCAGGAGGAGGGACTCTCAACTTTACCACAAGTCGGTTTGCTAGCATCTTTGCCAAAGTTGGGTCGAGACCCGCAGTTCCTCAAACCTGCAGCGTGTGTGTGTGTGTGTGTGTGTGTGTGTGTGTGTGTGTGTGTGTGTGTGTGTGTGTGTGTGTGTGTTCATTTATTAAAGTGTGCACCATCTGGAAACTGACAGCAGCTGCCAGGTTCACACAAAAAATAAGACTGTTCACTCTTTTTGGAGCTGTTGGGACTTTTCTGCTCCTTCACCGTTTGATTTTAAAAATGATAATAAAAACCAGTTTTGACTGCGTCGTGTTTATTGGAAAGCTCAATAATTCACAAAAAAAAAGAAAAAAAGGGGGGAATTAATCCTATTACACGGATGAATTTACATAAATCCCAACATCCAATTACACAGATTGCTGCGTTGTGTTCGTCGAGGATTCCGCGCGGAAGCGGCCGAGCGATGCTTCGCCCACGCGTCGCGCCGCCTGTCACTCCTTATCAAAAGCTTCATAACAGAATGGTGGTTGTAACTAATAAATATGCCATGATGGCTCCTCTCAGATTTATGCCTTTAATAACTCCATTGAGCAGAACGCTGACACGGGCTCCGGCAGACAAAAAAAAGGGGGGGAGCTCAACACTACATCAGTCGGTGGCCACGCACGACGAACTCCCTCCCTCCCGTCCCCTTGGTTCCTCTTTGACTGTCCTCCTGCCGCTCAGCGTGCCCTCTGCTAGACTCCGCCGTCGTAACCCTCCCCTCTTCCCTCCTCGCAGGCATCACGTTCTCTTGCCCTCTTTCTTTTTTGAAAGTGGAAATCATGTGGCAGATCTTTTTAGGTATTAGTTTATGGACCATGACATGAGCTATGAATGAGAAACAACGCGAGAGACCGGAGAGCATTAATCATGGAGCAACATATGTTAATGGACGGTTATCAATTCCATCACACCTGGAGATTAAGGCAGCCGGAGAGAGGAAGTAAAGAGGAATGGGTGGGGTGGTGGTGGTGGTGGTGCAGGGGGGGAAAGAGGGAACATAAAGCGGGAGATGAGCTGAGTGCGGCAGCTGAGGAAGGATGGACAGAGAGAGGAAACGGGTAACTGAGGTAAAAAATAAATAAAAATATACATGAGGAGGGAAAATCGTTTGTTCTTTCGAGTTGTGCCGCCTCAAAGTGAGTGAATTTGAGGGCGGCCAATCGCAGCGCTTGTAATTGTCAGTCATTGCCACGTTGTAAACAGCTGCTGTAACAGGTGGCCTGTGTTGTGCGATATCGGGTTCTCTTGTTTTTTTGTGTGTGTAATTTTGTTTTGTTTTTGTTTGTTTTTTTTAGTTTTAAAACAGGCCAAAATTCAAAACTTGGACAAAGTCGGGGTCTCGTCCTACCAGCAGAGCACTCTGGGATTTGTAGTTTTAGCGGTACATGCGCTGTATAATACCAGCGGGCCAGCAGCTCTAGTCGTGATTTTGTATTGCCCTGCGGGTCAAATATAATTACTCGGCGGGCCAAATTTGGCCCGCGGGCCAGAGTTTGACACCTATGCCTTCAGAGGTTTTGCATGGCATCCAATCGTCATAAAGCGCCTGGATTCCCCTTGTTCGCACCACTCAGCAGCAAATAAAGAGAGAGCCAAAGCTGGGTGGGTCCGGCACGCCAACGCTCCCGTATGGATTGTGTGCAGTAACGTATGGCCGCCTCGCCTTCTTTTTTTTCTTTTTTTTTGTTAATGTGAATGAAAAATGTCTCAACATGCGCATGATAAGCGGCTAAACCCGTGTAGTGGGCGTGGCTGCTACCCCACCCCCCCACCACACCCCCACACACACACACCGAGCCGCTCCAGATTTATAGAGCGTCCGCCTCGCTCTCATCACCAGGCAGCTGAATTATCTCATCTGTCCCATTAATCCGCCGATTACGTTTGATTTAATTTTCCTGATAATTAAAGGGAACCATCACTAAAATTAAAAGCGTTCGGGAGGTTTTGCTGTGGTTGTGGTGGTGGGTTGCAGGGGTGGAGGCGGGGGAGGGGGTCGACAGCGGGACGAAGGCCCCCATAAGGCTCCTCGACAGGGAAGCTGCCGTGGAAACGGAGCAGATAGCTCTCTAGCTCCCTACCCCCCACCCCCACCCCCACCCCCTCCGCCTTCCCCGGGAATCCCGATGAAGTGATTAGAGCCATAGGTGCAGACGGCAAAAAGAGGGAAGGGGAGGAGCGGTCGAAAATGATTAAATTAGCATATCACAAACACCCAACCCCACCCCCACACCCTCAACCAACCCCCTCCCCCGCAAATTGCCACCGCCGTGAAAACAAAGTCCCGGGTGCCACGCCGGGCCTGCCGCAGTGCCGAGGAGCTCTGGACCCGAGTGCGTTGGAAAGCCCCACACGGCAGGATTAAAAGAGCCGGCAGCCCGAGCAGGAGGCAGAGTAAAGAGTAAAGCCTCCTGGTGCTCGGAGACGGCGTGTGTGATATCTGCATTAGGTGGCAGCAAAGATACAGTAGTCTGCCTCCTCCTCGCACCACAGTGCGGCCGCTGTTTGTTTTCCTGTGCGCGGGCTGTGTGCCTGTGTGTGTGTGTGTGTGTGTGTCTGTGAGAGAGAGAGAGAGAGAGAGAGAGAGAGAGAGAGAGAGAGAGTCGTTTCACAGCAGTAAAAGAAACAGAAAATGAAATGTTCTTCTAGCTCCTCGCAAAACAGTCCTAACACAATTAGTGGTGATGGCTGCTTATTGTACAACAAATGGCTTTTTTTTTTGTTCTTTTTTTTTTTTTTAACAATGTGAAGCAAAGCCACATTATAACACAACTGAAAAACAGACATCTTCAGTTTCTACAGATATATTCTAACAGTATCATTCTCTGAATGCACACCTCGGACACAGCTATCCAATTGATTCACAAATATTTTCTATTTTTGCATTTTATTCTATTTATTTTTTTCAGAGACTAACGCCACGCCAGTCCTAGTATGGTACAATCTTGCATGGCACAATATTCAGGTTCTAATATCGTTGCTACGGTTGACCCCTGTTGGCCTTTCTTTTTCTGTTTTTTTTCCCTTCACCATCACGTTTGTAAACGTACAAGTACGCAGCATCACATCCCATCCCAGTGGTTACAGTGGCAATTCTGCCTTATGTGGCATCAGGGAGTGAAATAATGGTTTTGACACACGCAGACCTGCACTGCGGGGGAATCCACCAAACCTGTGGAAAAAATAAATTGTGGACCGTGGTTAGTCAGCTTTAGCTCCATGAGGGGATTCCCTGGTATTCCATTTAGCTGGTGAGTGATAAGGGCTGGCTAATATTTGGTGGGATGGTAGTCAGTGAATATTTACTGCCATGGACTCGATTATGGTTTTCTTACAACGTAGCAGGGCGATATTCAAAAAGCTCAGCCAGTAAATAAATCAGTAACTTTCCTATTTCTTCACTATGGGATCTTCTTACAGCAGAATGTTCATTAGGTCACGTTTTAGGGAAAGCAGTGGCCAAAATTCATTAGTGAACCGCCGCCACCACAACTGGGCCTTCACCTCAGCCATCACCGCCAACAAATGACATCATCACAGGAAAAAAAAAAAGCAACAGTAGGATGAATTCAAGGCATTTTCACTGAGACTGGTTATAAATACCATGTGGAAATAACTAGTATGACTTCTATAGGAAGGAAAGCCATGATTAGATTGCATTAGATGTTCGCGTTCGTATGTAGGCTAGTGTAAACCATCAGCTAGCAACACGACTTGGCAGCTGTCAACTGGTACACGTGTGCTAATGAATAATTAGTTGAATTTGTGCAACATCTGCCAAGCACTGTTGTTTCGTTTTAATTTTGACTCATGAAATGCTTTTTTTCCCTTTTATACAATAAAGAATACACACATTGAATTGAATGAAACTGCACACGTCTTACCGCTGTCTTGACTTTATGATGAGCCCTTGAATCCGCTGAGCTTCTGTCTCACACTTTCACCCGTGAAGCGGCGCTACTTCGGCCACCCCGTTG
The DNA here is from genome assembly GCF_046127955.1 of Nelusetta ayraudi. Lineage (NCBI taxonomy): Eukaryota > Metazoa > Chordata > Actinopteri > Tetraodontiformes > Monacanthidae > Nelusetta > Nelusetta ayraudi. The sequence continues at coordinate 4,161,513 of NW_027466055.1, read as the reverse complement.
CCATTCGCTCCTCAGTTCCTACGATATGAGATTTCAAATTAAGAAGAGCTTAAGGGACAGAACAGCATGTGATGCAGAGATGAAGGTGTGACCTCGACATACCTCAGACGGATCTGACCAGTCATGGCCAGACGCCCTCCTAAAAACTCAGATGTGTGAATATCAGCTCCATGACGAGTCGGAGGATTTTTCCGATCCCGCATCCCGTCCGACGGTGGTGGCAAGAATCCCACGACAGAAAAGCCTCCGACGCTACGAGCTAATGAAATCAAACGCGCGGTGCGGTTTTGCATGTTAATGCCGGCGGTGGGTGTCGATAGCATTTAAAGATGTCAGCAGGTGGATAGCGAGATGGATGGCCCTTTGCCTGCCTTTCACTTCCCGCCCCGGGAAGTTAAAAAGCATCTGCCTTAAATAGAAAACTTCAATATCTATTTGGAGGCAAGTGTGAGCGCGAGGTAACGACACAGCGGGGAGAGAATTGAAAAAAGGCAATAAGTCCCTGACCTCAAGTGCACATTGCGACACATTGACGCCGTTGTCATTTGCTGATCAATAGCGGTGCGATGCAGGCTGTACATCTAATGGCGTGGGATTGGCGAACCTGCGGCAGAATTAGTGGGAGACCTCAGCGAGGGCCTGCGTTTCCGCGCGGCCAATTTACGGCAGCAGTGACTCTAATGCTGCCGAAGGAAACATGACTTTGAGCCTCTGTCACATGGCTGTGTTGAAGCGCTGCACCATGTGATCTTCTCCTCCCGCTTGAGAGATGATACCAGTAAAAGTCAGAGTATGACGCGGTGGCTTCCCTCAAAGAGGACTTCCTCCACCGTATCCTGTCCCTCTCATTCCCAGTCTGTTAACATTTTAATCTGCAGTCACTAATGAAAAGTGGTTGACTAAATCAGCCATTCTAATCTTTAAATGTAATTTCTATTTTTTTTTCTTCTATATTTTTATTTTTGCAGGTATTTTAGTCCACAATAATATTTATTTCTGTTCAGGAAAATTCTGCTGGTTTGCTACAGAAATATTAACAGCAAACTCCATTCTAAAGTTACCTCTGGAATTTAGGTTAAAAAAAAATAAAAAAAATGATTTACTCATGCATTTATTCATGCATGTGTGCATAGCATTTAACACTTAATGCTGTTTATAAAATGGCAAAATTAGGTTCCACTGAGATTCATTAAGAGCGTGTGTGTGTGTGTGTGTGTGTGTGTGTGTGGAGGGGGTGGTGTTTGTGTTCGGTCATTATAATTTATCTTCATTACAAAGTGGAAATGCTTTTTGATTTGTTTTACAGGGCCTAAATTAAAAGCATCATCACAAAAAAATGTGTGTCTCTCACATACAGGCGCCTTGGGATGATTTACAGGATAAATAAAGTGCTGCTCCAATTAGTCAAAAGTCAAATGAATTAGCGATAAATTCAGTCAGCTCACTTTAATGGAGATGAGACGTCTCGGTCTATGTAATATAGTTCAGCGCCGCTATGCTATATTAGTGTAATATAACCTGGTTTTCGTTATTGCTGAATGACACGTAAATAGGTGCATTATTTCCTCTCATCAAATCCATCTAAGCAGAGGAGAAATTCCTTCAAGTGTGACCTGTTGTAAAATACAAATTAAAAAAAACAAAAAAACAAACTTGTGTGTGTGACTGCAGGATCGTGGCACCTGTTGGATTTGTGATCATTTGAAAGTCCATAAACATTCACAAAGCTCCAAATAATTGTGCACCTGGGCTGTGGTTAAAGGGGAGAAATGTAACTTAGAACTCACGCAGCAGCTCCTCCAAATGCAGAGACCACGGGGGGGGGGGGGCACTGTAAAACATCCCTGAGCGCACGGTGATGTTACAGCAGAGAGACGCTGTGGGCCGTTTGACAAGAGACACTTGTGGTTTTTGTTGAAGTTACGAGCTCGCCTCCTGAAACAGGAATACTGGTTCAAATGTTGCTACTTCACTCAGGTTGGTCGGTTTTTTTCTCTTCCAGCCCAGCGTGCTGAACACATGACACATGACATGACAGCAGGTGACATGCGGACCTTTGCATGGGATGATTCTAGAAGTTTGGTGAGTGCTGAGCATTTGACAGCTCTGCTTCTCTCTCATCCAACAGCCATCATTTCCTTCTTCCCCGTCCTCTGTTTTCCCCCCATTGTCGGCCACCGCTGCCCTTCCTCTGCCTTCCTCTTCCCACACACCCACCTCTCGGTTCCCCCTCGTGCTGCCTGTGTCTCGGGGGCCCTGACCTCTCTCCGTCACCCCCACGGTGACTTTGTTGGGCCGCTGGGAGTCGGCGCAGAGGCTCCAGATATGAGCCGCAAACTTTTCCTTTTTCCCCGAGTCAGCATAAAAGTGTGTGTGTGTAGGGATGGGGTTGGAGGGGGGGGGGGGGTGGATCCTGTTGCATGCGAGTCCTCCGTCCCCTCCGAGTCTGTGTGTGCGTGAGTGTGTTTGTGTGTACACTGGATCCTGTTGCATTGCAGTCCTCTATCAGTGTCTGCCTCCTGATCTGATTGATTGTTCTGGGTAAATTAGGACTGGTGATGAGGACAGGGGCGGGTTACACCCTTCACCCTTGTCCTTGCCCTCCACCCTCGTTCCCCTCTTCTCCCACTCCGTGTCGCTGCTTTTATCAGATTAGATTTTTTTTTCCTGCCCTTTTCTCCGGCCGTTTTCCGGAATTTCTCCCATTGATCATCCTTTCATTTATCTACCTCGTTCTGAAATAATACACTGAAACAAAGTGCCGTCTAAATCTTTTCTTTGGATTTAAAATTCAAAATAGTCGGCTATTTATTACTGGACTGTAATAATGCCCATCGTGCGTCACAAACTTTAGAAATTGCTCCTCAATCAGTGGGAGGCAACAAAAAAATGAAAGAAAGAAAAACAATGCGTGTTTTTCTGTCTTCGACTAAAACCAGCACATTGATCCGCATGTGCGCCTGTGGGTGTGTGTGTGTGTGTGTGTGTGTGTGTGTGTGTGTGTGTGTGTGTGTGCTGAACCACTGCCGGTGCATTTCCACAGCAGATCAATGGCTTCTTCCCTCCGCTCTGTTCTTCTTTAACCCTGTGCCGGCCGCACATTTTGCTGTGTGTCCAGTGAGACCACCTGGAAACCAGTGGGATTAGCACGTCCTCTTCCAGTTGCCGGGGACCACGCAGCATGTTTGCAGCGGTGTAATGAAGGTCAGAGAGTTGGAGTCTTCTCCCCTCTCCTCTCAGTTGTGTGTCTGTTATTCTTAAACTGCTGAACTGGTGACACTGTCCGCAAATACAATAAGATAAAAAAAAAAAAAAAAAGCGGTTTGTGAAAATGTGGTTGGGAAACTCGACCCTCCATTTCCATAAATAGGTTGGTTTCTGCTTTCTGTTTTTGTTTGTGTTGCCTCTTTCCGGATCTTGTCTCTGGGGGCCATTTTTCTGAAATGACAGCAGGACTTTGGGGGGCGGAAGTCAGACTGACTCTTCTCCGCCTTCATCTCTGTTTCTCTCCTTTCAGATTATTGAGATATTTCTCTTGTCTTTTCTTTTTCTGTGGGGGTCTTTTATCTTTTGCGTGTCTGTATAGATGTTGTGCAAAACCCTCAATTCCATGTGGAAACCATGTACATTTTGCAGTGCCAAGACAAACGCAGTCATAAATAAGGTTTGTTGTTTTCACTCTGACCCAGCAGCTTACCTGTAAGCATCCCCACGTTGCTTTCGCACCTGCCTCCCTGTTATCTCGTGATGGCAGAGCTTTTTGTTTCTGCCGCCGCTGCACTCCTCCCGTCTGATACGGCACATCGGTTTGGTCACTTTGTCCGGCCGGTCGTTCCTCCTCCTCTGGTCTTTCTCTCTCCCTTCCTCCCGCTCGTCCTCCCCGGCGCAGAGGAAGACGGAGAGGAGTCGCGCTCTGTGCCTCGGAGAAGGAGCTCTGCCTGCGAGCCGCTGCGGAAGGAGCAAAGAGAGGAGAGCGCAGGGACAGGAGAAAGGAGAGGAGTGAGGGTGTCGGGGGGGGAGAAAACGTATGCGTGCGTGCGTGTGTGTGTGTGTGTGTGTGTGTGTGTGTGAGTGTGTGAGTGTGTGGTGGGGGGCACTAGAGAGGAGATCGGAAAGGCAGCAACGCACTTGCATCTTGTTGTGGCAACGTCCCGCAACTGAGAGAGGCAGAGAGAGAGTGTGAGAGTGAGAGGGGAGAGAGGGGAGATGTCAGACAGCCGTGTCCTTGAGAGCTGCATCACAACTCTTTGAAGAGGGCCGAGACAGTGTGAGTAACGTGCGTGTGCGTGTGCGTGTGCGTGTGCGTGTGCGTGTGTGTGTGTGTGTGTGTGTGTGTGTGTGTGCGTGTACGTGCATGCGTGCGTGCGTGTGTGCGTGCGTGTGTTTGATTCAGGGTTGCATGTGACCTGTACTCTTTGTTAATGTTTGGCTGCGGAGTGGGAGTTAGAGGTGTGTGTGTGTGTGTGTGTGTGTGTGTGTGTGTGTGTGTGTGTGTGTGTGTGTGTGTGTGTGTGTGTGTGCGTGTGTGTGTGTAGCCAGTAACCTGCTGTTTGCCCACTGACCTGCCAAGCTCTCAGTGAAGGGGCTTTTGGCTGTGGTCTCCTCTGCCATTGTGTTGCTGCCTAAGTGTTGCTGACAGGGGATTATGGCGAATACAAAACGCCGTATGGACCAAAGAAACGCGGTGCCAAACTTTATCGACGCGGGCACGCCGTGCACGCAGCTCCGCGTCGAGAGGCCTGCGTGGCTGAGGCTGCGTGCGTGGGTTTTGAGAGCATGTAGCGAGTCACATAGCGCGTGACTGACCAATGGCAGCAGGAGGAGTGAATTCTGGGGTGTACATTGAGGGAAACTTTGTGCTAGATTGACTGTACCAATGTTCTCCAGCCTGCCACTTAGGTATCAGAGGTGGGGAAAGTCCAACTTTTGCTTCTTTTGCTCGCTCCACCTTTGAGGAAGTGTGTGCTGAAACGCAAAGTTTTGGGAAATCAGCCCTTTGTGATGTCACAAAAGGCACTGATATCTCACCTACGCTTCTATCAACATCCCCAGGACAATCTTCTCCAACAAGGCATCCATTTTACAAATAAGTACCTGACAGTGGCGATAATCTGGGACCTTTGATACTTTATTTCATTTGTTGCCATCAAATATGCAATCGAAACAAATTCACAGTGATTCAGATTTACCGATTTGACCAAACGCATCTAATAGCTTAGCCATTGAAGCTACTCACCTGACCAGTCGCTGAGAGATCAAGTCCTCTTTGCAGCTACTATACTTGAAGTCAACTCGTGATTTAGGGAATGTGTGTTTAAACCCCAGTGAGCTCCGAGCCAAGCGGTGTGACCCACTGAACTATGTGTTACTAAACATAGGCCGCGCGGCCCACAGGACGCCGTGGAACTCACGAGGGTTAAACTCATCAAAGTATAATAAGAGTCAACGTGTCATTCGCCTTTCCAGAGCCAGGTGACTGTCATTACCCGGAATGCCTGGCACGTCACCACCCCTAGTGTCAGACAGTTAATATGGTGTAGTAGTTGGTAGGTAAAAAAGACAGAAAAGAAATAAAAGCGACACTCAGTTCAACCAGTGAAGTGGCCGGATGAATGGATATATTTATTTATTTTGTCAAAGGAAGCGCACACGCTGCTTCCAAAGTAATGTAAAGTAATGTGAATCCCTATATTGCAGCAGAACATAACAGGCCTTCCACAAAGTAGCTTTTTGAAAAAAAAAAAAAAAAAAAAAAAAAAGATCATCGTTAAATCATAAAATACAACTGAATGTCAAATTGAATGTATACATGTATATACAAATGCAAATATCAAAATCAATTTTATTTTTATTTTCTCCAACATAATTGTTTTGTGCCTCGTTATGGTGCAAACGACCAGTTGCGTGTATGTGTGGGACTCGTTTCACACCGTCCTCGCCAGCCAATCGAGGTCAGTGGCTCAATAATTAAAGTGTGTCACTGGCCGGTGCCGGAGTCAGGTCGACCGATCAGAGTCAGCGGTGTCAGATCAGAGTGAGAGTGCGTCGGAGATTCCTTTGGAAAGGAAAGGAAGTTTTAACCGTTTCTAAAAGTGCAAGAAATGTCGTGTATTATCTGAGTTTCCCAGCGACAGTTTGTCTGTGCAGGTTAGAGAATCGCTGCACTGAGCCGGCGAGCAGCAGTTACCACAGCAGCTCCGGTGCTCCGGACACTGAAAAGTCCCTTTGTCTTTCCATGTTGCATTGGTTTTCCCATGTCTTTCCTGCACCCTGTCACTGACCTTATTAGTGGCTGTGGTCTCCGCACACTGTAACCCGTCCACCGCCAACTCTTCCTCTAATATGTCGCTGGAGTGCAGTGCAGATCAAGAACGCCCCCGGAGGAAACGCTGATATGCAGCTGATTTGCTTAGAATGATTGCCGAGCAGAAGCTCGCTGACCTAGCACGCCTGCTGTGGACGACTTGGCAGATCAGGAGCTCCACCACCAACCTCTCAGGTGTCACTGCTATGTCACACTCATTCTGACATGCTGCTGTACAGAATGTTGTTGTTGTTAGCTCTTAACTTGGAGAAAATGATAGGCTCTTTGTTTTGTTTTTTTTTTCCAATTTCTTTCAGGGGAATTGAGGAATTATGTGTGTGAATTATACTCACATTTTCTCAGCCTCGGCTTCCTTTTGTTACCTTTAAGGTAATCAGATTACTGTATAGCTTTACACTCGTGCTTTAGATGTCGTCTGCAGTACGTAATCTTATCACAGACGAGAGTCCAGAGTGAGCTACGATTTATCTGGCAGCCTTTGCAGAGTGATGTGACTTCCTATTAATACGCCGTGCAACTGCAGCCGGCCACTGAGCCGGTGTGTGCTGACACACACACTAACACATGCGCGCTTGCGCAATTGTTTGTTTATTTCTTTTCTATTTCTTTCTCGTCCAGATTTCATGACAACATTTCAAATATTGTTTAATTAATATTGTATTATAAAATTACATGTAAAACATTGATTATATTTTAAAAGATTATCTAAACTGGAAAAGGTTTGCCTAAACCGAGGTTTCTTCACCAACAGGAGGCTCTTGGAAGGCCGCAGAAAATTGGAAAAGAACATGACGTGCCATTATCTGTTAACTTTAACCTTTCTTTTCCTCACCTTACTTTACGTTACAATCCATTTCTGTGCCTAAAGTACTTCAAGTCTCAAAGTAAAAAGACAGAAATTTGTTACAAAATTATCGATTTCACCCATAAAACTTTATCAAAATCTGCTGAACTACTGGCAGCCAAACACACGATTGGTCTACTGTGAGCATGTTTGCTGAGTGTCCTAACACAGCGAGTCCAGGGGAGGAGGAGTGGTCACCACGGTCCCAGATGTGCGACACAGTCCGCAACTGTTCCCATTAATAAAAGCGACATCAGAAAGCACGGCTGCCGTTGCTGCTGTTCTCCTCATTGTCCTCGTGAAATTTCCCCCTCCTCGCCCTGCCGAACGCCATTTACACATAACGTCAGGTCAGTTTCCTTGTCCTCCTTGTCGGATCCCCCTCTCGCCATGCTCAGCATCCAAACTTCAGTCTTCAGCCTCAACCTTTTCAAGTTGTTGAGTCTGTTCTCTGATGTCTCTCTGTTCTATATAAGCCTTCTGTATTTACTGCTAATCCTTTTTATGCTTCTCCCAGCCAGAAGCCCCAGCGAGATCCTGTAGATTTAGCCAGAGGTTGATCTCATGATTAGTATTCAGCTGTCAGAACGCGTCAGTCAACTTTTTCGCGGCCCCTCTTGGCCCCGCCCCTTCCCCCAACGTCCCCCCACCCCGAAACTCTTAATGTACACCTCTGCGGTTTAGCGCGTGTGTCCACGTGTGTGTGTGTCCGTGTCCATGTGTGTGCGCGCGCGCACGCTGCATCAGAATGTACTGAGCCACATGGTCCTGGAGGGAGGGCCCAGTGTGTGTGCATTAATGTAGATACATATCCAGCCTCCTCCTGAGTTCCCAGGAAGTCGCCCTCATCTTCTTAAATGACATGAAAAGAGCTGGAGACAGATATATGCATGAATTAATTGGCTTGAATAGGAGTATTTAGAAGCTTAATCCACGGGGATTAACGCAAGCAGTCCTCTCCGGATTTAAGCTTCTGTGCGTTCTCAGCAGAGGATTGTTTCATTTCATTCCCCCCCACCTCCTCCTCCTCCTCTTCGTCTTCCTCCTCCTCCTCCTCCTCCTCACATGCCGCCACCTTTAGTTCTTAGCCAGTGAGCCTTTAGAAAGCTGTCAAGTGCAGGATTAGCGGTGTAGAATACCACTAGATACTTAATTGCCCTAATAACCTTTAAAAAAAAAAAATTCTAATGATTTTTTTTAACGTGTTTCACCTCATGCCTCTTTTGTCAAGCACGAGGTTGTTGAGTCGAGGCTGTTTTGCCGTGTCCTTTTTGCTGACTACACATGCAGCTGCTTTTGGGATTAGTGTGGATAAAATGATAAAAGTGACATTTTACACCAGTGATCTGTGTTTGCTTTGCTTTTCTGTTGCGCCTTAATTGGTGTTAATGTGACTCGCAGCGGTCAAATCAATCTGTGAAGCAAAATGTGAGAGAAAAAGAATGTGCACCACGTTATTAAATCCTGATTACAATTTACTGCCACTGGCTCGCGTGCAGCAACTAATATTAGCTAACTAGCATTGAGTGAGAGGTCACCAAATTAATTACAGACCCTGGCATGTCTTTTATTTTGTGAGAGAGTGTGGGAATTGTACACAGCAATTTTTACAGCCTGTGTGTAAACACACCTCGCAGATTTACTCTCTGGAAGTATGAGGCGTTCAGGACAAACGGTCCTCAGTGTGTAGTTTAAGTCCTTTCGACTTGAGCTGCTTCTCATCCATTCTCATCCCGCTTTCACCGCACCGACCTCTTTTACCGAGATAAAAGGCGGCTACCGGTCCTCTCCCCTCTCATCATTTCCCCCTCCATATGGTCCTCCTCTTTTTTTTTCTTCTTCTTTTTTTTTACCCTTTATCCTATTGCCTCTTCCATACTTAATTTGTAGGCTCCACGCTGCAAGTCTATGAGATATGGAGCAGATCGATGCCTATAGATTGGCTCATTGGAAGCCATTAGTTATGGGTTTTTATAAAGCTAGTCATTATTGTGCTTAATCTTGCAGAAAATTAAATTTAGAGTTGTGTACAGTGTTTTGGTTAAAAGTTGTTGATCGCACCCCCCCACCCCTCGCACCCCCCGACTCCAGCTGCTGTTGTTTTAGCCTTTTTTTGCATTTATTATAGTGTGCGCACGCAAGCACATACTCGCGCCTGCACACAAAGAGGTGCAGGTGCGTCAGTGTCACCGCTGATAAACCAGCATAGATCCCAGTCATGCCAAAAAAGCCCTCAAGGAAACTGCCCGTGCGACAACATGGCTTGGCCACAGTAGTGCAGACGTGCAGCATTTTTCCCTTCCCCACCCGTCTGCGTTTGCAGATCCCCGGTTTTCCGCTGGTTTTAATAACTTAAAAGTGAAGGTGGCGTCATTTCCCTCTCTCCCCTGGCTGCCATTCTGCTTATGTTTGTCAAAGTGCGCCGTGTGTCTCTGTGTGGGTCCAGTTTTAATTTCCAGAATTGCTCACAAACTCTCTCCCACTGTTTCTTCCCTCTCACCTCCACCGGCACTCTCGCCAACACATTGTTTCTCATCCGTGTCGTCTTGTAGGCCCTGATGGAAGTGAAGCTCGAGTACAATCCTAAAACGCACCCTTTATTCAAATATCAGTAGGAAATAATTCTGAATTTTCAGCAATTGTTTTTCAAGAATTAAGCTACATTTACTCTCTTCCTCTTACGTTTTGTTCCATTCTTCTGCAATTCCACTCTCCCCCCTCAGTGAGTGTCTCTCTGTCCCTGTACCAATGATTTCAAGACTTTCCTCACCTCCTCCCCCATCCCATGTCCCTCTCATTCTTATCTCAGTCTGCTTCTGTACCTCCATCCTGTTCTTGTTCCACTGTCCTCGGTGTCCCTCCTGTCCTTCCCTCTTCTTACCTCCCAAACCTTCCTCTCTTCTCAAGTCCCAATGTCCTGGGACCCCCTTTGCTCTCCCCTCTCCCACACCCTCTCCGAACCAAACAATAGATGCCTCTAGCCCTGTAATATCACTTCCCATCCCACCCTGGCTCCATCGACACCACCTTCCCCGCACCTCCTCCTCTCCCACCCTGTGATAATATGCAGAGCAGGGCAGCAGCCTCTCTTTTGTTTAGCTGTGCGCAAATGAAAATTGCTAATCAATTTTTACCCCCTCTTATTTCATGCCGTGTAGTTCCTGCCCCTCCCCTGCCAGCTGTCATTGTGTGGTTGGGGAAAGCTTCATTTGCAAGAGGACAGCATGTTTTGCCCCTCAGCGCTGCATTCATGAAATGATAGATGGGACACTGGCTGGTGTTACGTATAGATTTAGTGCAAATAGAAACCTAAATCTTGCTTTGCCCTAAAAGTTTTTCATGTAGTGAAGCCATTACCTGAAGAAAGTTAGAAGTTTAGAGAGCAAAGATGCCTTAGATGACTAACTGCGCTTAGAGAACATATCTATATCTGTGTGTACACATACATTAACTCCTTGTTGAGAGATTGACCACCCAGTTGTTACTCTTCCCCCCTCATTCAGAGCAAAGCTCATGCAGCACCTCTCCAGTCGTGATTCTTCAAAACAAAAGCGTGTTTCAGGTTGAGTGTTTGAGATCTAGAGAAGACTGAGCAGCTTCTTATCACTGATTCAATCTGATTCAATCAAAACGGGTTTGATACACTGTAACGACAAGAATTCAGTTTAACTATCCAACAGTTTGATGGAACGAACACGAGGCCTTCCTATGCACTACACACTGCTTTCAGTACTGTGAATCTGCAAAATCAGTCAATTAATGAGAAGCACAAAGTTTTAGTACATTATGAAACACTTTTCATGCAGTCATTTCCCACTTTTCACTCTCTTTCTCACCTTACTCATCTCTCTGCGCTGCCTATTGATTGCTTTTATTCGGGAGTGCTGGACTATGGAGCAGCGAAAATGTAAAAAATACCCCGCAGACGACGGCCTTTCTTCTCAGCACAAAGAGCAGCTCCCTGCCCGGCAGAGGTGGTTACAGTGTGTATCCTTACTATATGCACTGACACGTGGGACACGTCGAGTCATTTAATGAGCCTCCATCCAGTTTATTTTCTTTTTATTTGTCCCTCGAATGGTGATTGGCAACATCTATAGAGTTATGAGGAAGGTGACCTTGTTCTCCCAGTGGAATATATAAATTCCCACAGGGCAGGTGGACCTAAGTGACCGTGACCAAATGGAGCAAAACTTAATGCGAGAGGCAAAATGAGCACAGCTTGCTTTTTTCAAAACAACAATCACCGCTAAGTGTTTATAATATATTGACTAAAGCAGTCCGAGACAATATCTCACACTCTTAGCCAAAGATAGATCCACTGTTTGCTTTGGATGGTTTATCCCCAATTGGGATTTTACTCCCCAGTATGTTAATGCTGACTCAGGTGACATTTTCTAAACTGCGTGACCTGTTTGGAGTTTTATGGAGAGAAATAACCCAATACACTGGTAGCTCATGATTCCTAATGTAAGAAAAGTTGACAGAAGTAGAACCTAACTAGATGTTCACCTGTCCAATTTTACATGAGCATCACATTTTTAATCTAAAAAACATAAATAGCTAAGCAAGTGTTTAGAGTTCTAGTAACGGAAAATAAACATTTTTCTTTCAATCTTCAAAAAAAAAATAAAATATATATATATATGTATATATATATATATATATATATATGTATATATATATATATATATATATATATATATATATATATATATATATATATATATATATATATATATATATACATACATATACTTTAACAAAAATGCCCCTAATCACAAAACCAACATTAGTGTATGTCCTGCAATTACCTTTTGAAATGCCTGCAACTATAAAAACACCACGTTTGTCTGAAAAAAGGTGACAATACGAATGTCTTTTTTCTAAATAACAGCTCAGATTTCTTTAAGTTTGCCGTCTCAGCTTCAGACCACCTACCTGCTCAGGAAAAGCTGTGGGTATAAAAAAGGCCTGACACTTTAAAACAACAACTATAATGATATCATGATTCAGCAATCATATATATTTGCACTAGAAAACTATACAGTTTGTATAAGGTATATATTTGTATAAGTTTTTCCTTTTTTATATCAGACGAACCTCTCTCCTTGTTCTTCGTCTTCCTGGTCTTCTGGATAACCACGTGAGCTGAAGTCATGGGTCGCTTCCTCCAGCTCAACCCAATCTGTCCATCATAGTTTTTCCGTCCTCTTTCTTTAATAGCCCAAGGAGTGTGTTTGTCACCTCACTTTACGGTGTCTAGTTGCCCCGGGGGTGCTATTAATAACACCAGTGGCAACAAATACATTGACACCTTGAGTCTGGTGATAAGAAGACTTAAGTCCCTTAATTCAGTCCCACTCCCCTGACTCCAGTAATGTTTCTTGGTGAAGGGACTTTTCTGCCCCTCCATGAATATCATGTAGCAGCCATGGTTCCATGTGTTCCATTGAAACCTCCTTCACCACCAATTACATGTATTAACATATGCGCACCAGTGTCAAGGGCGACTCCGCCTTGGATCATAAATGGTAGCTTAGGTATAAAGTGCTCGAGGTCACTGAGTCTGAATAGCAATTATCTATGCTAATTTTGAAAAGTCTGCCCTTCAATCGTGATGCTTTACGATGTCGTCTATCTATCCATCTATCTATCTATCTATCTATCTATCTATCTATCTACTTATCATAGATTTTGTTTAAATGTAGCTGTATTTTTTTTTCTCTGCGTGATTTCCCCACCAATACCGTTGTTGTGCAGAGTTCTAACAGCCTTAGCAGCGCTGAAAAAGGATGTCAGCTGAGGTGTATTGGAGGGCATTAAGTGTGCAGCTGCCCTGCTCCATTGACTCTTGGCGGTAATGGCAGGAGGCATTGATGATGATGGTTTTCATACTAACAAGGATCAGGCTGTTTTCCATGGACTTAAACCCAACACGAACAGCTGCTTCCAAAGGTTGGTGTCGTCCAAGTGCTGTGCAGTCAGTGGGAGTGACGGCCAGCGAGATCCTTTTACAAAGTCTGGCACAGAGATGGACTTCGTAACAAGCTGCCTCATTGTTCATCCTGTCAAACCTTTTTTCTCATCAGTCAAGTTCTGATATGAAGAGGCACCCACAGATTATTCAAAGTAATTCCTCCAAAATTCACATTAACTTGTGTTTTGCAGTTGTGACCAATTCCTCCTGGAATGATTTGCTGTCGGTGCTTGTCGGTCTTTGCGCAGAGAGCGGTTTTGCAAACAGCAGCACAAGAAACCTAAAGGGAGTCGCAAACAATGACATGAAAAACAAATCCATTTGTTTTGCGCTAAGCTCTTGACAGGAAGTTCTCAGCTGCATCTCAGCATTGTCTAAATCAGCATCTCCCTCTCAGCGTGAGTCTCTGCGCAGGATATTGAGCAAATGAAAGTGTGTGTGTGTGTGTGTGTGTGTGTGCGTGTGTGTGAGTGTTGTGAGTCTGGTGGAAAAGCAGGAAGGGTTGTTAATCCGCGCGGCTGGCCGAGCAGAAAGGCCAGTCATATTTATAGCTGACTGAATCCTGTTCTTACATACAGGACAGATGTCCAGCGCTGAGACCAGGAACAACAGTACAACCCCACACCAGGGCATGAGAAAAATTGGAGGCCAGTTCCAACTGGAGCTATATCGTGCCCTGCGGAGTCACACCTCCATGCAAACAATGCCAACAGTGAAGGCTGAAAGACAGTTAAACGGCTTATATGTGCAGACGACTTTCCAGGATTATAATTTGCAAAGTCAGCCAATTGTGAATTCGCTTTTGGGATACGTAGTGGGCAAACTACAGTTTGCCCAGAGATGTGGTCAAAACACATGGAGTTGTCACAGTACAGGCAACTGTACACCAAATGCTTGGTGTAAGTGAAAGCAGGCTTATGGCTGCAGTCTAATATAGCCTCAGACTGGCTCAGCCATGGCGGCTGCTGATGCATCGGAACATGAGTTCTGGTGAATTCGCACCATGTTTTCGTCACGATCAGCATGCTGAGTTAATTGACACCGTGTCATTGTCACTCAGAGAGGTAAAAAGATATTTTTAACATGATCCATCGCGGGTCGTCCGGAGGTGGGACAAGAATAACTGGAGTGTGTGTGTGTGTGTGTGTGTGTGTGTGTGTGTGTGGGAGAAAGGGGGGTCATAGTGGGCTGATGCTGCGTGAGGTTATTTATAATGTCCTGGGTCACATTTTGTCAGCCACACGTCACCATCTAGCAGATTAAAGAATAAGACCATAGGCCCTGGCTCACTCTCTCTCTGTGTGCGTGAGCGCGTGCGTGCGTGTGTGCGTGCGTGCGTGCGTGCGTGCGCACGACTCAGGTGAGGTATTTTTAGCGAGCATACTGCTCTCCCTCAGCGTGACTCCATTCACTCCACGTTCACTTTCTCTTCACTGACGGCATGCCGATCCACACCTAGAGACGCAAATCCCGTTCGCATACCATCTTCCTTCTGAACAGGCAAAACACCTACTTGCTCAAATATGCCATTCTTTACCGCTGGCACGTCCCTCTTAACCAGGCTTGACCGGCCATGCTGGACTGAGGTGGGCCTGTATGCCAGCTGTTGCTATAGGAGGTGAACCAGTTGTCTGGTGATCACCGGGGATCAGCAGTTCATTCCCCGACCCCTGCAGTCTGTGCCGCAGAGTGTCCTTGGGTCAGACACAGCAGCCCAAATTGCTCCCACAGGTAAAACCACAGGGCTGTGTGTGTGTGTGTGTGTGTGTGTGTGTGTGTGTGTGTGTGTGTGTTGACGATGGCGAGCTTAGCCCACGCGTTTAAATGAGTAAATGGGTGTTTGAGATTTCAAAGGTTTCACTTTTTTTTATTATTAAAGTTTTACTGCTGATTGTTGATTTTTTTTTCATACTTTTTTGCAATAGGTCTTTGTCAGCACGACTGAGGAAGAGATAAAACAAGAGCAGCAGTGACATATTGCAGTAGAAAGCACTTTATCTCATCTAAGTTACTTTCCATCATCTGACTAAATGTCAGCTGGATCTCCAATTTAAATCATCATCATTATCATAATAGCAATAATAGCTTGGATTTATATCGCACTTTTCTTCTGGGTACTCAAAGCCCTCACCTTGAAACAAATCTTATTTCACACAGCATTCAGAATGGTGGGGGTACCTACAGTACATACGTAGCCACAGCGGCCCTGTCAGCATCAGGATGACACACGCGTCGTTCTTTTTTTAAAATATTTTACCAGCACCGAGGAAAAACACAGACAGTTGTGTTATAAACTAGTGTGTCAATTAGTTTTTAAGTTCCCATGTCATATTAACTTCATCAGTGCTTTTTGATTGTAAGGAAAACTTCCACCTGTCCTTTCACCTCTTCCACCTTGGGCCCTGTTGAAAACCCAATGCAGCGGTGGAGAGAGACCGAGAGGGGGAGCTAAAGAGCGGATTAGCAGAAGGCTACTATTACCCGAGTTAGAACCATACCTGTTAGCTACCAGCTAGCTCTTGCGCTGCCGGCTGGCGCCGACTGTCACGCCGAATGGGAAGCGAGTCGAATTGCACATCAACATTTCATTGAACGGACCGGGCCAAAGAAAGCGTGAGAATCGTGAGAAGCTGAATGGGAAGGCAAAGTAACGGTACGACCGGAGTCGAAGGACTCCATCCAGCAGATGTTAACTGGTTACCAAACTTCCAGCACCCATGTCATCATTTGTTGGCGGTGATTGCTGAAGTGAAGGCCCAGCTGCAGTGCTCACGGCTCGCCACTTACATCATTGCTCCAAATACAGCAGTGGGAGAAATTGTAGCTTGGCGACGTTGCCCCCATTTAATTTCTGTAACATTTCAAATACCACAGAGACACGATTTATTTCTATGCAGTGTCTCCTCAGGTTTGTTCTTCAGGTGAGGTAATAGAGATGAGACTTTTCTTCAATTTATATGTCACGCTACCTTATTAGGCCCAATTGCCCCATGTTGTAATCACTGTAATGGTGTGGCAATGTAGCTCCTTAGCTTTTAAGACACCAAACTTCATAAATATTGTTGAGAAGGTTCTCATTAATGAAGTGGCTTCACATGTACTTTAAAAAGGGAAATATAGGGAAACTATAGGATAGAGGAAGAAAAATATATATTATTCTCCTTTATCACTAGAGAATGAGAACCTGATCCCAGCTCAATCCCCTCACCCCACCTCCCTTTACCTTAGAATATACTTGTCTGACTGCTAATGAGCCTCTGCCTTTTTTCCATTTTAGGATAAATGACCTTCTGCAATTACTCTTGGAATAATCGTGATTCCTGTTATGGAAAAGGCACAAAACCACAAGCCTGTTCAAAGTCAGGAGAGACCCTGGTAAGTCCCTCCATCTTCCTATATTCAAAGTGTAATACGTCGTACGTTATACATTATAAGTGCGCGCGCGCGTGTGTATGTGTGTGTGTGTGTGTGTGTGTGTGTGTGTGTGTGTGTGTGTGTGTGTGTGTGTGTGTGTGTGTGTGTGTGGTTGAGGCGGATCCATGCGGAAGCGTTAGGGTTTGAAAGTTGTCATTAAATTGCTTGAATTAACTTGCGTCAGCATAGTCAGAACTGTAGGGGAGACAGAATCCTGGGGAGTTCTTTACCTATGGACACGCGCGCATACACACACACACACACACACACACACACACACACACACACACACACACACTCTGATAGTGTTGCTTGAAAAAAAAAAACACATTAACCTTCCATATGGATTCAGAATGTTAGATTCAGAATTTTCTTCCTTTCAATAAGAAAAATTAAACTTACTAGTTACCTCATATATAATATAAAGGCAAAGATTCATGCACACTTTTTCTGTCCTTCATCTGTCATTTGCGTTACTCGTCAAGGTAAGAAATTGAATTGTGTGATGCTGAAAGCCTACAAATGTTAATCTATGTAAACGTGCAACAATTGCAACACACACATCCCATAGTGACTGTCTCACCACTCCAGATGTTGAAATATTTCTTATGAGAGTGTGTGTGTGTGTGTGTGTGTGTGTGCGCTTACGTGCGTGCACCCCCCCCCCCCCAGAGTACTCTCACCTCCTCAGCCTGTCTCAACCTTTAGACCTTTACACATTCCCCCCCTGACTAATACGAGATCTCCCTCCACGCTTACTCTCCCCACTGCCCCGTCTCTCTTCCTCTTCCCTCCTTTTGTTGTGATATAGATATTCTCTCCCTCCCTCTGTATTGAGATACCCCCGCACCCCCCTCACAGTCACACACACACACACACACACACACGCCACCCCCAGTGACCCTGTCTGTGACCGCTGACCTCAGGGGTAAATGTAAGGTCCCACCTCACCAGGAAATAAAGACATTAGCTTCCTCCTGCTGTCCGACCCCGCTCACCTCCCTCATCCTAGCTCACCTCTTCCTCCAATCGCACTCTCCCTAAATCCCCTTTGTAACACATCCTGCTCTGTTTTCTTTCCCATCCCTTCAGCCAACCTTTGCAACTCTTCTTCCCTTTACCTTTTGTCTCGGTGTGTTTTTTTTTTTTTCATTTCAAGACGTAAAAAACAAACAGAAAAACAC
The DNA here is from genome assembly GCF_046127955.1 of Nelusetta ayraudi. Lineage (NCBI taxonomy): Eukaryota > Metazoa > Chordata > Actinopteri > Tetraodontiformes > Monacanthidae > Nelusetta > Nelusetta ayraudi. The sequence goes on along the minus strand of NW_027466055.1, from coordinate 4,143,766 downwards.
AGATTAAAGGCTCTGATTCCTGCGGCTGACTTCACCATGTTAACTTTTTGTCAAGGTGGTAAAGTCAGCCGTGACGTGACTTCATCACCTAAAGTGTGATTGCAATTAACATCTTAAACATCTTAAAATGGTCCATACTTTAACTGCGTGTATTTGAATTTGGAAGCATTTTTGTATTGAAAAAAAAAAATAAAATGCTCACGTCATAACCCATAAGAACTAACCAAAATTAGAATTACAGCAATGCATTACGTATATAGTAGTTGAATAAGAGTAGTAGGTGTTCACAATCACTTAAATATTCTCACAAAAATATTATAACCAGAGCTTCAAATCTCAACTCCTTATCTCACTCTGTGGCGGCTGCTCACTTCTTCTGCAAAGTGTGGCAGTTGGTTGGATTTGAGTGAGTGGGGAGTGTTGGATGGTGTCTGTTCAACAACTTTTAACACCTGAGAAACAGTGTATCTGGTGGTGTTCCAGCCGCTGCTGAAATTCTGAACTCATTACGGTGCATTGTGTGTGTGTGAGACGTATACATAAATGTTTATATCAAACTATTCCACCAGTTAACAGGAATTGGAGGACGGAAATAAGAGCATTGCGCTTCAAAGGGGAAAAACTCTGCAACGAAAAAGTGTTTGCATACACTTTTGTCAGGTGGATCGTCCGACGTGTGGGAGTGTCTTGAGGGTGCACGCCGGCGTTGTCTGCAGCTATCGGTTTTGTGCTTCTTTGGATACGCGTCTGCTTCATTAGTGTGGAAGTGATTCATCCTTGCTGGGGAAAAGGAGAAGTTCCCAGGAGAGTCCTCTTCTTTTCCAGCTCCCTTCCTTGTTCCTCAGAAGAGCAGAGAGGGAAGAAAACATTGTGCGGTTGCTTATGCCGTAACACGAGTCAAACATGTCACCTGCATGTAGCTCACACAGCTTTATGCATATTCATAAATCCGCTGCCGACTCTGGATTCCGTGCACAAATGCAGCGAGTAAAGAGCAGACGCTCTTCATCTCTTTTCTCAGTGTGGCTCCTTTCAGCTTTAAACCAGCCTCACTTGATGCTAAGATGTTTGTTTGAGCCTTATGGAAAGTGGGAAATATTTACTTATATAATTGCAGGAAAGAAGGCAATGAAGGTTATCGATGCGATGTCCCCATACTGTTACAAACATGTTTTTATCCAGCAAATAATATTTCTGCTCTCACCGCCAGCACATTATTTCACTTTAGCCTCCAGCCAACCACGAATTCCAAATTTCTCTTATTTTCCCACAGCAAAATTTGACCATCCAGCCAGCTTGTGGCGCAGCTTATGTGTTCCGCTCGGCTGTGTAGGAATAAAATACCGTTTAGAGGCCCGGTAGACATGTCAGCTGAAAAAGGATCATGTGAATGTATCCTCGCGCCACACTTGCAATTTCCAAAGGATGAGCCGCCTCTAAAAAGTTTGATATTGGACACTTTCATTTTGTTCAGAGATGGGTAGAAATGTAAACAGTCGACAAAAAAAAATGCAGTTTTTGGTTACAACCTCTGCAGCGCACCTTTCTTGAAAAAACATCTTTTTCACTGAACAATATTTTTTGCCAGTCGTGGAAATTATACCATAATAGCTGCACTGATTTTCTGCCTTACAGCTTTACAGCTGCGCTGATGTAATGCTTTTGATACCGCCGTAGTCTCTCTCTTTAGAAAGTGCATTTCATTAGAGGCTGAGCTTCATTTGAGTAAATGCAAGCGTAGACACTTTTCCCCCCCGGAGTTTTAAAATCATTGTTGTTTAGATTTGTTTATTCAGTTGTTATTGGACATCCTGTGACTGTTTGCATTGCTTCACCAAGCAACCATTTTTTTTGAGAAAATCAGCATTGGCACGTTATATTTTGATTCAGTTGTTATTCAGCACATTTGAATCGGCAGCAATTCCGGTAAAGAACACGCAAACACTGAGGTAGAGCCAGTCTGTGTGTAGGGATGGGAGAGAACGAGGACAGGAAGTGGGTCTTGGGGGTATTCTGAGGTCAGGTTTGCGGGGGAGTTTTTCTAGCTGTGTGTTTGATTCAGTTTGGGTTACAACAGATGGGCCCACTGTCACCCACAGGCAATTCTATGTAGTCCTCCTGCAACTACACAACAAACACACACCGTCTCACAGACACACTAATGAAAGGATCTCCCTGCTCTGTTTCTTGTTGTAAATTAATTTTTGAAGGCGGGTAACCGGCTAGAGCATCCTCAACCAACTGCAGGAGAAGTCACCAGGGTAAGAAAAAAACACAGGCTTATCTGGAGGCACAGAAATTAAGGCTTGGTGATATTTGCAATAAAATTGAAATTTTACCTATTCGGTACTCAAAAAAGACAAAAATCTTCACACATCTATTTATGTGGCAGGTGTGTCCGGGTGTGACAACTAAGTTCAAATTAATCAAAAAAGAGTTTCCGCACACATGTCTAACTTGCAGAATTTATTTCTATGCAGAAATGAGAAAGCGTCTGTGCATTTCAACAGCAGGGTAAGATGCTTGCAGTCTGCGTTAAACAGGCAACACTTAATCTTGAGTTGATCTTCTCTCTAAATGAAAGTTTTGCCCGTTACTTTTTGAAAACCCAATGAGACATACACAGGGTCATTTCTCGCTCTTTGACATCGTTAAGTGCGAGGCCTTTAAACAAACCCCAGAGACACGGAGAAGCAAGTGTCACGCTGGGGCAATTTGAGAGGACTGCAGACACCCACAGCGGACCTCGAGGGGAATCATTCATAATAGTTTTCCAGCCGTCGCAGAGATGGTTAACACCAAGGGTCAGTGGAGGTCAGTGCAGAAGAAACACCGTGGCCTCAAGTTTAAAGGAGTCATAGCATTGATAGCATGACCAGAGCATCGCAACATGCAACTACCATGCAACGTTAAAGTCTCGCCTTGAAACTTGTGTCCACGTCCCTGAATGAATCGATTTCCTGGTCCAATAATAATTTGCTTTAATCCGGATACGCTGCTGTGTACTGAACGAATCCCTTCCTCTCATAAATATAGCGTTACGTCACCCAGTCAGCTGTCTCTCTGCACTCTCTGCATGCTTGTCTTTTCTTTTTCTTGTCCTCACCTCTGCTTATTAAAGGAAAAGAAAGGGAAGCGAATGGGGAGTGAAGGCTAGAAGATGGAGGGAGGGAAGGAGGGGAGAGGAGTGAAATAGAGAGCAAATCTCGCTTGTCAGGAATTTTGTGTGTTCGTGTGTGCGTGTGTATGCAGGTGTGTGTCTGTGCACGCTTGTGTGTACACGCACAACCGCAGAGAGGAAAAGAGAGTTTTGCATATCGGACAGGAAGTGGATCTCTTACAATAGCACTCTGACGTTTCTCCTCCTCTAATGTGGAAAACTGTTAAGATTCCTATTCCAGATATCACACACACACATACACACACACGCGCACACACACGTCACAGCGGTGCAGATAAGATGCTGCTGCTGTGCTGCAGACAGATTCACTGACTCAGCTGTATGTATTCACAGACCTAAGACAATTGCTAATTCACACTAACACAAAGGTGCACACAGACCCACAAACGCACACAATTCGATGAGGCATACATACTTTACATACCGTTGTGAATATGCCACTTCCCCAATCAGAGTGTGTTTCTACACAAACACACACACATACTCACACTAAACACATTGAGAGGGAATCATTGAAAAATATATCTTGTTTATTAATGTTGGTACCAGGTTTGTTTAAGAAAATGAGATGTCACCAATGGAAAAAAGTTGACATGAGCTGTTTTGAAAGGCTTTTAGATGAATCTGAATAATATTAGGCTACACAAAGTTGTGGCATAAACAGTGTTGCTGTATTGAAGACAAACCTTAGGAAACAGGAGTTTTCATTACCTTCACTTTTGGATGAAAATTTGACAGAGATTTTTGATATTCATTTGGCTGTTCATTAAGTAATATCACATGCTTCACTGAGTGCTATTGGTGTGTCTTGGTCATTTGTTCATCGCACGTTCACACAGTCATTCTGCTTAATCTGTTCCAAATGCAAACACAATGAACCACACCACTTCATATCACACCGCTGCCACGCTGATGATGGAATTAAATCATTTTTGCTTTTTATTTTTGTCGCTCTTTCTGAAAGATCCTCGGTTCACAGATCATCGAGTCAAATTGAAGGGTCTGAATCAGCCAGAGGAAGCAACCCTGAACGCTTCAATTCAGCCGTGTTCCCATTTAGCCGTGATGAAAGAGAGATCAGATTTTTATGTGTACCGCAGTGGGGTCGACTATTGTCTGACTGGTGAACAAACAGCCGGGCCATCCCCAAACCCCAGTTGGGGTTTACACACTAAACACACACACACACACAGGCACGCACACTAAAATCCCACTGTGTGTGTGAACAAACAGAGGATGAAAGGCAAGACAGCGAGGGGAAGAGCACATATAAAGAGCTGCTGTTTTATTAATGAACCTGGAAACAGGCTTGGGATCCCTCGCTCTCCCTGCCTCTCTTCGTGTGTGTGTGTGTGTGTGTGTGTGTGTGTGTGTGTGTGTGTGTGTGTGTGTGTGTGTGTGTACCCACACAACACCAGAAACCAAGGCAGGTGCCTGAACACACACACACACACACACACACACACACACACACACACACACACACGGAGTCTCTAATAAATTCACTCTAATTCATTCTCTCTTTTCTCTGGGGAAGAGGCAGCAGTTTGCCTGATCCAAGGAAGCTTCACGTTACCTTCACTAAATAATTGATACTCTCTCTCTCTCCTTCTATTTGAGTGGCACTCGTTCGCCCTTCTGCTCTCTGTGTATCTCTGTCTGTTTTCTTTTCCCTTTTTTCATCTGGTTAATGTTTTCTTCCTTTTTTTGGCCCCTCTATCTTTTCTGTGTCGCCTGTTTTATTGCGTATTCTTTCCACATTTGATGGAACACGGATACCCAACAGCAACACGCACAAAAAAAACAAAATCCGAGTAAAGATATAGGCATCAGTATTGGGAAATAAATCAAAAACAAAGTGTGTTCCCAAGACGGGTCCCTTGCATGGATTGTTGTGTATTTTGTGTGCCTGATGTGTCTGTGAAGGAGCAGCGACTCCGAGGTTTTTAGGGTGAGAGATCTTGCCGGCTCCAAAATGTCTCCCTGAAGATTTGGAACCACGCAAATTGTGTGTATTGTTTCTAAAAAATGATTTTGAGTTTATGCACGTGCGCCTCCGTGTATTGCCATTCATGGAGGATTGTGTGTGGGAAGGATGTGCGCGTGGACCTTCTCCCTCCTCCGCCGCAGGGATCTGACCCCACTAACCAGAGGTTAAGTGGCCATCCTCTCCTTCTCCTACATTCATCTTTCTCCCTCCCTGTACCTCTCACGTGCGCTTCACATTTTCCTTTCTCTTCTTCTTCTTTTTCTATCCTGTATTCAATCGCACTATGCCTTTTCTTCGTGGTTGCTGATGGCTTGTCCATCCAAGGCCAGATGGTGGCTGTTAATAGTATGTCAATGAGCCTGAGAAGATGGTCAACGTTATGTGGCAATCCAAATGGGATAGGCCTCCCAAAATTGAACATTTCCTGCTCACCACCATTTGGCTGCAGGTTCTGGTGGCATTTCCTAATCCGCAAATGTTATGGCGGTTTCACCGACAGAATTGCATCATCACAGACTAAAGCACAGCCAAAAAAACAACAGAAGAAAAACGTGACAGTTCTCCATTGTGATTGTGTGGTGTCCTCCAGCCTTCCAGAAGATCACAATTCTGTCCCTCCAGAATGCTGGTGGATTAGAAAATGTCACCAGAGCCTTCAAACAGTGCTGAGCAGTGAAAGGATAAAAAAAATAACTGGGTGCACTGAATTCATTTGTTATATATACATCTTTATATTACATATTGTACAATTTTAATTTTGCACATAACAGACACGAGTACCCTCCATCCAACCTGGCTCAAGCACATTTGTCATAGTCTTTACGACAAATGAGCTTTAGAAGCTTTTCATGATATTTGGGCTCAATGAGCGGAGCATACTTGAGTCAAGCAGCAGTCAGAAAATGCTTTTCGTGGCATGGAACTGTCTTGTAAGAGAACCTTCAGTTGCTTTCCCAGTGTTTCTCCTTGATTGTTATTATTGTGTATTGAGTTTCAAAAGCAAACCCTTCCAATGTCTCTTCAAATTATATATCTCTGTCACAAAGGCCTCAACGCTTTTACACGCAATAAGCATAAATACTAAAGTAGTTCTCCATATTATCACTCACTGTCTGTGTGTATGTGTGTGTGTGTGAATGAGGGAGAGAGAGAAACACAGAGACAGAGAGAGAAATAGTGCACATGTTTTTGTGTTGTGTGGTTCTTCACTGAGAGTCAAGAGTCTCTAATCCTTGTCATCAGAGAATTCTCAATGCACGCGCACGCACACACACACAAACACACACACACGCAAACACACACTTTCACTGACAGTCTTATCTGCTTGCCCAGTGAACCAGTATGTGGCTTCATATGTGTGTGTGTGCGTGCACGTACCTCTGCTGATGAGGGGATACCAGTCTTCCCATGACGGAGGTAATCCTGTACAGTGGCAGCTCTGGATATCCCAACTGTGTGTGTGTGTGTGTGTTTGTGTGTGTGTGTGTGTGTGTGTCTTTGTGTGTATTCTAGCAGTTTACAGGGGCCCAGTACACATGCGTATTAAGAAAAAAAAAAATCTATCTAATTGGCTACGGCTGCATTTGTTTATGTTAATGTAAATGTTATATACTGTATGTAATCAACCTTTTAGTTGTCCTTTGCGTGTCTAAAAAAACCTAAAACACCGGACTGATGGATGGAGTCACTCATTTCACATATTCATGTGAGAAAAAATACTCTTTCGATGGTTGGAAATGGAGGAACCTTGAGATTTTAGGAGGTGATTGGACGAGCGTCCCGTGCATTGATTTTCATTGCAGGCCAATGAAATCAGTTCCTAGCTAAGTGAGTTGGTAACAGTGTGAGGCTTTGTGTTGATGTGAGGGGCAACACTTTGACGCGTGTCAGTGCCTGTGGCGAGCCGCGACGGGCTGCTGTGTTTCACTACACTCCTGTCAAACTCATTTAAGAGTAGAAAGAAAAGCATTGAATGGCGTTCAATTGATTATTAAAAAAAAAAAAAAAAAAAAAATCCACAACAAAAGTGGCATCACTTCACAGGGGCACAGCTGAATTGTGTCACTCGAAGGACACTGACTGGTCCTGCACGGTTAAAGTCAGCTGAGAACAATTCCAATTCAAGCTGGATGGATCTTCATTGAGACTGAAAACCTCAGCGAGCCACAGGCCCTGTGAGGTGCACAGTACGAGTAAGCTGTCAATTAAATCCATCAGTCTGTTTGCTTGTGTATCTGCATGCCATGAGACGGTTTACAGGGTTTGTGTGTGTGTAACTGTGCTCGTTGCCGCATCTCTTTTTGGCGCATTACAGTGTCTGTTTTCAGAACAACAGCAGGGGGCTAATGGAACGGCTTTGTTGGTTTAAAGGAATTACCAGCCTCCTTCGCCAAAATCAACACATAATCTGCTTTACTGGCACCACCAGGCTCGGCGCCACACCACCGACAGTACCTACCAACACAACACAGCGCGGCGCGACACACAAGGGCGGCGGATCGGAGAGACTCCGCCGCAAAACGCTAGCCCTCTTGTGAGGAGCGGAGCGAATGAAAGGGGAGATGAGGGAAAAGACAGTGAGGAGAGAGAGAGACAATACGAGGGAAGAGGAAGAAGGCGAGGTGAAGACAGTGAACAGGGGAGGAGGGCAACCAGGGAGGAGCGAAAGGGAGGGGGTGAGACCCAGGCAGAGAGTAGGTGGCGCTGCAGGGTTATCTGCGATTAACAGTTCCACCCTATAGAACGCCGGGTCGGACTTCAAAGAAAAACATTGCTTTTTGTTTCCAGGGCTCGAGTGCAACCCTGGTAGGAATGAATGCGCGTACACCCACACACACACACACACACACACACACACACACACACACACACACACTCTCTCAAATACACGGAGAGCTCCGGCTGCATCTCTAACTGTGGGATTCAGAGGGAATCACACAAGGGGAAGATTGGAGAGATTTAAGCAAGAAGGAGGGTGAGAATGGAATGGAACTGAAGTGAATTCAAGAAGTGGAAGGAACTGGAGAGGGACACCTCGAAAATACTGTGGTGACACATTTTAATAGTTAAGAATAGTGATGGTGTGCAATGGTGGTGCAGTGGCCGATTAGACGGCGACCCAAGGCTTTCTGTGTGGACTTTGCATGTTCTCCCTGTGTCAGTGCTGGTAATCAGTGCAGCGCAGCTTAGTTGAACTGGTAAATTAAATGAGCAGGGGATAGATGGATGGATGGATGGATGGATGTATTTAAAAAAAAAAAAAAAAGCCTTTCAGATGAGGGGCGAAACGTCCTCAGGATACCCAAACCAGTCCAGTTGCATGATCTTCTCACCCGATGACCTGGATGGCTGAGAACCTTCATGGACTTGCTTTAAAGTCACTGTACAACAAAGGCTTAAACAGAACAACAACATAACGTGGACACTAAAGCAAAGTTGAATCTGCTTGACGCCAAATCCAACAAGTAGCTGTGTTTACCTACACGTTCACAAACTCTCCAAGTGATGGTGCTGTAACGCAGCTTCACCCAAATTTGGGGGAAACAAAAACAGTTTCATGACAGAGAGGAATGCAGAGATCTGAGATGTGCGAGAACAATGGCTTTAAGTCTTGACAAACACTTAGGCACTGGCCTCAGTCTAACACTTTGGAGCAGACGTGTCTGCCCGCATACCAAGTGCAAACACTGTCGCTCCCCATCTAACTCACAGGCTTTTGATGTTCTATTCACAGAGGTAGAAGGGAGGGAGGTGATGGCAGCAGAGGGAGTCCATAAAGAGGGGAATAGGGGAAAAAACCGTGAAGGAAGAGCCTTCATTTCTTCAGTAAAACATACCGTCCGCCTTCTTCCCTGCATTTTTTTTCTTTTTTTTTTACTTAGTTAAAATGTGTTACTAGAGCCTGAAGCCTGAAGAACGGTCCGACAGGAGGAAAACCAGACCTAAAAGAAAAGTACATAAAAAACATAAAACTCACGCCTAAATGCAGAGGATCTAAGAAAAACTATGAAACTCTAAGTAAGAAATCATAATCACTCTTGAGTAGGAAAACAAAACAGCTATGAACAGAAACTATGGCTGGAAAACTAAACTGAGCTGTAAAAGTTACAAAAAAAAAAAAAAAAATCACTTGTCTCGAGTTACAAGGGTTTGTAATGTGCGGCAATCACCGTGGGCATGGGCTGAGAAAAGGCTTGGGTGAACTGGCCGATGGAGAAAGACACTCTGGGACTATTTAAGCGCGCAGGGTAATGGGAAACAGGTGAAGACAATCGGTAAACAGGGCAGACACACAGGTGACACATGAGGAAGGGCGAGTGCTCTGAAACGAGAGGAGAGTTAGTTTCTTTTCAAAATAAGACAGGAAATGACAGGAACCCAAGACAAGACAAACCTCACCACCGTGTGACACCCACAAATGGTCAGGCCACTGCTCCCACCAGCTGAGCCGGTTGTGAGCTCAACCCTCTATATCATTTCCTACATCCACATGTTTGAAGGTACTTTTGATGCACTTCACGTGGCTCCATATGGCTGCTGCAACACAACATGTACACGTGGATGTAAACCATTAGTTACCCCATTAGTTTTATCTGCCAGAGTGCACAGGCACTAGCAGGCACAACAGACTCTCACTCTCGCTCTCACACACACACACACGCACGCACGAGCGCACAACCTCCTTTGCAAGTTGATAAGTATGTTAAGAGGCAGAGAGAAATTATTAATTATCAGGCTAATGGGGACGAGGCTCAGTTCAGCTTCATTAAGCCCTAAATGTTTGTGTGCTAGAGTGTGTGTTTGTTTGTGCACCAGCGCCGCTGACTGTACAAAACACACTCACTCATGCACACATGAATGAAAACACTTAAAAGTGGATCGGACGTTTATTTATTTATTTTGGGGGTCTTTGCTGTAAACACGGCCGGCCCTATAAAAGGAAACCTGATGTCAAGTGCTTATAAAAGGCTAATTTCAAGTAAACAGTCACAGTGGTGACTGCATGAAAGTGATTATATACCCAAACAAACCATGAATATGCGTGCTATATTTAATTTTCTCGCAATATATGATAGTCAATCTAGCATGCTCAACCTTTAAGACGCCATCGTGCAGAACATGCCGCTCAACCAGCGAAGTACACAACTTCCTGTGTCTACGTCGGGTGTTGGCGCGTGCGTGTAGCTGCAGTACAGCTCTGCGATTGCACCCATGCGCTGAATGGTGATGCAGTTCTATCCCTTGCAGGGTAGGGCTGGCTACAGTATGATAAGTTAAACCAGCGTTGACGTTAATCTGTCTCATTCCCACTAGAGCGGCGAGATAAGGGAGAGAGGCGCTGGGAGGGTGAGACTGAGGGAGTTAAAAAGAAAGTTATATTGTTGTGATTATTTAGATTTAGATGCAGCGCTAACAGTATTAGTGTACTGCAGGAAAAAAAAAAGACAAACAAACACACATTTGTATACAGGAATTTTAAGTGGGTTAAATGGGCTTTGCTGAAGTCAACAGCTACACGGTCAGTGGACATTGGTTTGACTGGGCACAGCTGGGTTCCAGTGAGGCTGCAGCGTGGTTGTGTTTTTTTTCTCTCAGAGACTTTTAGATGTTGTTTGGGTGGGGGAGAGTTTCCCTAAACCTCCTGTGCGTGACATTTAGGGGCACTGGAACTTATATTCACACCCGGAAATACAGTATTGCCTATTTTAATTAACTAATTTAAAAAAAATAATAATTAGTGTTAGACAATTTTGTTATTAAAATTAGACCACCAAAATGAATTCATTAAATCTGGCAATCACCGTTGTATGGCCCCTTTAAGTGAATAAAAATGTATGTTGTTTTTTGTTGTTGTTGTTGATTCAGTTATTTTGTGTTTTGTTTTTGAACCATCGCCAAAAGGATGAGCGTGAGATTTTTATTTTACTTTATTTCACTGTCTTGCCAACAAGACTTCTCTGTCGCTTCCATTCGTCCATTGCTTGCTTTCTGCAACAGATTGCAAGTGGTAGTTGACACTCTAGCGAAATGTAGCCTACAGGTAGAATATATTAAAGAGGACGATCCCACTTCACCTGTTACTAGCTCGGTCAAAG
>NW_027466055.1:4105000-4127500 GCF_046127955.1 Nelusetta ayraudi | reverse complement strand
TTTTCTTAAAAAGCTCAATAGCACATAATGCATGGTGTTTTAAGAAGGCCATTTATTATTATTAATGGAATTTCTACAGTGATTTGTCCTATTATAAAATGGTACAGGCTGTTGGCGTGCTGTGTCTTAATATAAAGGTTAGTTTTAATTATAGTGAACCCAACTCCGAAATAAAATCACCTCATTCGCTCAAAATAAATAAATAAAATTCCTCTGCACGTCCCAAAAGAGTATTTGCCTCCAATTAGACTCTAATTATCAGCTTAGAGTGCATCAAAAACATCCTTGTGCATGTGTGCCTGTGTGTGTGTGTGTGTGTGTGTGAGAGAGATGAAGAGAGAGCTTGTGTGGCCATCCATGGATGTGGGTGTGCAAGTGAGTGCAGATTTGCGAGTGTGTCTCTTCATGTTGGGAGTCTGTGCGTTTGCGTGCGATCGTCGGCGTCCGCCTCCGTTTTTGTGAGTTGGGAAGTGGGCCGAGGGGGTCCGCAAGTGTGTGTGTGTGTGGGTGTGGTGTGGTGGGTGGGTGGAGTGCGGCGGTACAGCAGGGGCGTGTGATCCCTCCACCTTTTAAGAACATCAGAGGGTGTGAAAAGCACTGATTGCCCTAACCGCTCTCATTGGGACTCGAACCTCCGGCTTAGTTGTGCTTGAGCGAGTTTGGAGAGACAAGAGACGGAGAGAGGGGTGTGTGTGTGTGTGTGTGTGTGTGTGTGTGTGTGTGTGAGAGAGGGAGAGAGAGAGAGAAAGAGAGAGAGAGAGAGAGGAGAGATGAAGAAAGAGGAAAACACACCAGACGGGGGACAGCAGAGAGGGTTGGGAGTGAATTAGCTGGGAGCGATGGAGTCGAGGAAGGGGGTGAGCGGGGGGAAATCATCGTTAGCGGGGGAAAGAGTGAGTAAACAAGCTGCTTTGGAAAGATGGACAGAAGAAAACAAGAGACTGGAGGAGACCGAAGAAGAATAGGAAGATGAAAGAAGGGAAAAGAAGCAAGGGATGGGGGAAGTCTTGAAAATTCAAAAGGAAATGTCAGGTGAAGTTTGAAGTCTGAAGTCTCACGGCCCAAATTTATGTCACAAAAATAAATAATACATAATATATAATATATAATTATATATACCTTGCGAAGACGCAATGAACCTCATTCACTTAAAAATAAAATCGCTAGTCCACTTTCATGACCCACCAGTTGAGAAGTGAAGTTATTTGTCATGTTTGTGTACTTGTAGGCTCGCAGCGAGCCTGCGCGTGTGACTGTCGATCAAAGAGACGTTTTATTACCGGAGCTCATTGCGCGTATGATTTATTTCTCTGTCTGCCGTCGTTTGGATCAAACGAGACCTCTGAAGTTCAGGTTTCCTCCTGTGCGTCTCACAAACTAGTGCGTGAAACACCATGTGTGTGCGAGTGTGGGTCTGCGCGTGTGTATGCGTTAGGCGTGCTGAAGGTCATCTCGGGGTTAAACGCTGCGTCGACGCTGCGGAGTCGAGTCAAGCAGGAGACAGGCTGACTGATACCCACTGACATTCCACACAATAAGCTTGACACACAATCTACACATGGGAAAAAAAATGCTGTTTCTTCACCTCCGCCAGGTGCATAAAGACGCAGGCAGCCTGACCTCTGGCCTTCACAGGGAAAGCACCCAGCCGGGTGTGTATAAGAGACATGCATAGAAATACTGTACATGCGAATGCGTGTTTTCATTGGCGAGTCGGTGAAAGAAAGGAACAATGTACAATTTTTAAAGCTCTACTCACACTGAGCTCACACTCATCATGGCTCAGTAGTTTTTCCAGGGCAGTGGGGTCACGGGGTCACGGGGTCATCTATCCAAGGGTAACCAGGGGCCTGACCCCCTGGTTTGTTTGGGAGTTGTGAGCCACTCATAAACACAGGGAGCAACGCATGGCGCAACACACACACACACACACACACACACACTGAACCTAATGAAGACCTCTCACTGATGTTGCTCTTTTAGAAAGTCTCCCATATTCCCCAAATAGGCAAAAAAAACCAAACAAATCTGAAGTGGACAAAGATGCATTCAAGATGCAAAATCAGCAGCAACACTTTGCTGGAGAGAAGACAAGCACGCTCACACTCTGAAAGAGAAAGACACACACACACGCGCACACACACAAGGATGAGGGTCAGGTGTGGGGTTAGGCTGTGAGGGTCTCTAATAGGTTCCCCTGACACATGAAGTGTCAACAGTGAAGTCAGAGATGTCATCACATACGCACACACGCGCGCACATACACACACACAAACACACACACCACACCACCAATGCATATGGCGCCATGCACTTGCATGTGGTGACACTGGAAAACTACAATAATTTGATGCTATATGTATGTATATATGTACATTAATCATGTTTTTCACACACACACACACACACACACACACACACAGTGAAGATGGCACCTCTCTGTGGAAGTGGAAACCTGTGCTCAGACTTGCATGATCAAGTGTGACAGTGTGGACATATTTTCCTTGAGCACTGTAATCCCTGCAAAGCGACTCAGTTCGCGTCAAAGTTGTCTGTTCATTTGACGTTTAGCGTAACAATTTCAGTTTGTTGCCGTCAGTGTTATTAACACGTGCTCAGTGGTTGCACTGACTGATCATTGCAGAGCATCAGAGTAAAAATAAAAGCTCCTGTGTGGCTCATCTGCCTGTGCACGTGACATCCTGGTTCTTTCTAAACGTTCCTTCATATCCTCAATTCCACACGTCCAGTGATGCGGCCTTGTGCAATTAAGTCGGTTAAAAAGAGACACAGCCTATTTAGTCCTCCGTTGCAGCCTTTGACATTTTTGGAATTCCTAAAGTCACTCTCTCAAATCTTCAGTGTAGTGAAAGATGTAACACACAACGATGGCTCACATGTCTGCGTTCTGTTGTGTGTCTGTCTATGTGCGTTCTCTAGGTGTGTGTGTCTGCCTGTGTGTGTGTGTCATTATGGATTGCCACGTTGTGAACCTGACAGGATCATAATTACAAGCAGTGATGAAATCTACCAAGTGTTTGCTCCCTGTGTGGCTGCTTCTGTGTGTGTGTGTGTGTGTGTGTGTGTGTGTGTGTGTGTGTGTGTGTGTGTGTGTGTGTGTGTGTGTGTGTGTGTGCGTGTCTGAGTGTGTGAGTGTGAGAGAGAGATTTGTCATCCGTGGCAGCGCACTCCCTGTTAGCACACGGCAACTCTGATCACACCTTCGTCTTCTACTAATGGGACGCTGGCAGACGGACTGAGAGCAGAGATGGATGGATGGATGGACGGACTGATAAATGGACACGTCGACAGACGGGTGAAAGTGATTTTTTTTTTCGATAAAAAGACGACGGTCAGCCGGCGTACTCCGACGGCGGCAAGTGAGTGAGACGTATCTCCAGAGTGAGTCAGACACGCAACCCTTCGCCACCCGAAGGCCTTTTTTTCTCTCCTTATATTGGCTGGTGATCCAACTCTACCTGCCACCGGAGTCGCGAAAAAGAAGGGTTGGATGGAGGGAAGGGAGGATAGGGATAGGAAGTCCAGAGGGGGTGGGGGAGTTGAGGGGTGAGGTGTGTGGAGGGGGGGAGGGGTCAGAGAGATGGAGGCAAGATGAGAGGAGTCAACAGAGTGGGGCAGAGTGAGAGAGAGAGAGAGCAGCGAGCAGAGAGACGGGAGGCGCTCAATTTGCCATCACGGGTGCAACGGGGCAGAAAGTATCCAAGAAAGAGGGTGTGTGTGTGTGTGTGTGTGTGTGTGTGTGTGTGTGTGTGTGTGTGTGTGTGTGTGAGCGCGCGCGCACACGTGCCTGGGTATGTGATGGAAAGATGGTGACGGAATGTTTATGCCTTTCAGTGCGTGTGTGCGTGCGTGTGCGTGCACGTGTCTAACAAGGGAGAAAAGACAACTCATTTGAATGTCAGATACGGGGAGGCGCGGCACGCAGGGAGAGAAGAATGAGGCGAGGACGGATGAGAAGAATGAATATGGATTACCAGGATGAAGATTCTATTATTTTCTGCCCGTTTCTCTGATCTCTTTGTCACAGTGGCACAGGCCCGTGTGTGTGTGTGTGTGTGTGTGTGTGTGTGTGTGTGAGTGAGTGCACGTGTCTGTGTGTCTCTATCATGCTTTTTTATTCCCCTCCATGCTGTCACACACACACACACACACACAGGGTCTGGGACAGTGGGAACATATTGGTTCTTTGATGTGTGTGTGTGTGTGTGTGTGTGTGTGTGTGTGTGTGTGTAAGGGAATTTGTTTGACAATATGTGAGAGGCCAAAATTCAATTGACAAGAATTAAAATAAGAACACCCTTTATCAAGCGTGTGCACCATGTGCGTGCGCGCGCACACACACACACACACACACACACACACACACAGTGTAGGTTAGATAGATAGATAGATAGATAGATAGATTATTATATAAGTACTTTATTAATCGAGTTGGAAATTCAGTTTGTACATGTACATGCAAGTACACATGAAAGTGTGACACTTGGCAGCGTTTCAGTCAAGCCATGGGTTCGCTAATCCTATGGTGATATATAAGATGTATAAAAAAAAACAAAACACCATTCAAATATTTTTACTGCCAGCTGTCATTTTTTTCTGGTTCAAATCACAACCTGTAAACTTTTACCGCCGACAATGGAACGGCTTTCAGGAGCGCCAGTTAGCTTCTTATGTCATTTGCATTTTACGCAGCCCGGTTTTTGCCTCTATAACTCACACAAACGGCCGAGCGGGATTTCCTGCTGCTTTTTGCTTGGACACGGTTTTGAAGCAAAAGAAGGGCGTGGCTTCCTTCTCTTACCTCATATCTGTCTTCATCACCCCCCTCCAGCCATTTCCAACTTTCCCATGGTGCATGTTGCTCCTCCTCCCACAATTTCCACCCATTATCAATCTCTCTGTGTCTCTCTCCCTCTCTCTGTCTCAGGCTTGAGTGGTGAGCAGACAAGAGAGAGAGAGAAGGAGAGAGAGAGAGGAGGGAGATGTGAGTCTGGACCAATTTGTCCTGACACATGGAGATGCTCAGGTGGGAGAGGGGTGTCAAACAACACGGGGGGGAGGACGGGGGGAGGATGGGGGGAGGGGCAGATAGAGTTTTGTGGGGATGGCCAGGGAGAGGATGTTGAGAGATAAAGAACTGCTGGAGAAATGTAGAGAAAAGAGCGACACCGCCCCCTCCCCCCTTGGAGAACTTGATTTTTCACCGGTGACTCCCATGGAGGAGCTTTGATAAATTATCCAATAATAAATTATTATAAATTATATAATAATATATTTAACCCGCTGTTTATTGCCCTCAGCAAAATAGTTGAGATTTAACTCCCTTGTGAACTTTAAAACAAATGTCCTGTTGTGTGGAAGGGGACAAAAACAACGTGGGCTCAGAGGGGAGTGAACTCCTCGTCACTGACCTGGGAGAGGTGCTGGTGAGATGCCTTCACCCTTTGTGACATCACAAGGGGCCGATTTTCAGAACAGATTTTCAGAAGACATTTTTCAAATGCTGAGTTTATTAACACATATTAATGTTGTTGAATACAGCAGCAATACAGACTTTATATAATATGTGACCTTTAAATCATTTATCATGTAAATAAAAGTGTTTAAGTCCATTATTCATGTCAGAATAAGAAGATCTTTGTCAACTTTGTTCAATTTTTTTTTTTTGCCAAGAACTTAAAGGACCACACAACAAGACTTCCTGGCACATAATAGAATTTGAAATATAAATTTGAAATATGTAAATATATTTTCATTTGTCACTAAAACATGAAGAACTTTTAGTCTTTGGCATTTTACCAGGACACAGCTGACATAAAAAGACATTTAAATAAAGATGGGAGATCAAGTTGAACAAAATACAGCTGAGAAAACATGGCTTGGCATTAAAAATGTTTGCAGTTTCCTCTCTGACCACTAGGTGTTACCACTCAATCTTAAACACTGGCCCTTTAAATTTTACCACAACAAAAGAGGCTTCAGATCACAAACCAGCGCTGCTGATCTCTCATACCTCAACTTTAAAGCTCTGCTGCAGAACAAAAGGCTCGGAGAATCACAATTTAGAGCATAAAGCACTGACAGACTGAGAGAAAGTGACAGAAATTCTTATGAGACGGGGGACTGGGTAAAAGGCAGCGGTGGTTTCCGGGGCGTCCCCCTGTGATTGCAGCGTGTTCCCCTTGTGTCACAACAAGAGAGAGAGTGGGATCGACAGAGAGAGATGTCTAATCTTAGAGGGTAAGGGAGCGTGGACTCCCCAGGGCTTGTCGTGCTCAGCACCTTGTTAACCAGACATCTCTCTTTCCATCTCCATTTCCATCTCTCTTTGCACCTCGCTCGCCCTCCTTCTTCCTCTCCGGCCCACCGTCTTGTCTTTCTTATTCTGTTTTTTTTCTCAGGCGGAGAGAATCTCGATATTTTTTTCCGTGTCCGTCTTCCCTGGATTTACCTGTCTGTCACAGTTTGTGTTTGTGTGTTACACAAGCGCACACAAACGTGTGTGAGCGTGTGTTTTTCTCTCTGTCAGTGTGTTGTCAGTTTAAGGGAAGCCCTGTCTCTGGTTAATGGGACATCAACCCAGGTTAACTCAGACTGGCAGCTAAAGCCCAAACACACACCACACACACACACACACGCATCACAAGAGAAGTCTAAAATAGAAAAGCTCAACAAATTCTCAAAAATGGGTACAACGTGATAAAAAAAAAAAAATACATTCCCCCCCCGGCAACTCAAATAATCCATTTTTCAAACATCTGACTCACATCTGACTAATGAACGATTTGTGATGACAGACTCCCAGACGACGGGATATTATGCTGCTTACTGCTGAGCTTTGAGCTTTCAGGATGCCGTAAAACAATGTGAGAAGCACTTTCTACTGGTTCAGACACCTCCGTAATGAGAAAATACTCTTAATCCAACTCACACACGCACACACACACACACACACACCACACACACACACACACACACACACACACACACACACACACACACACACAGCGGCGCACGCAGAGGCGTATTTCTGCTGCCGAGTGGTTTCTTGGTGAAAGCATATTGCGAGAGAAGCAGTTTAAGGAGTGGCAATTATAGTTTTGGGCAACGTCATTGATTTAAACTCCTGATTAGAGGAGAGGTGACAGAGGTGGTACACACAGTGGTGAGTGTAGGTTTGGGGCGAGGATAGGGGAATGGCACACATACACAGACATCTGCACTTACACAACACGCGCACACACACACACACACACACACACACGCACGCTGTCAATCATGAGGAAGCCTCGCAGAGTCTCGACACTCATTCCTGAGTTTGTGTTTCTCCCTTTTTCTCGTCACACCTGGTTGAGATATCGATGTTTCCAAGCGACGCTGCTCCCGCCTAAGTGGTTGTTTTTGCTTCAAAGGACCAGTGACCATTTTGCACAGACACACACAACACACCCACACATACACTGAGAGCACAGCCAAGGAGGTGAGCAGAAGATGGGAGGCACGAGCACTCGGGCTTCCATGATCGCTTTGCGTTCACAGACATAAGCTGACCGCTACCTCTGCCCCTGTGCCCTGGATTTCAGGCAGCCATTCATAGAAAATTATTAATCAAGAGGCAGCAGCTTTCAGCCGTTCTGACTACAGCTACATCTGTTTTTGACCACCCAAGTCGCTCACAGAGAAGGCTGATCATTCTTCGTTGCACTAACACAAATCTGTTTCCTGACGTTGTTGTTGTGCGTGGTCGTCCGCGCCTCACGGTTGGCTCAGGGTTGCTCGGCGTGGGCATCCTATGACATAATTGTTTCCAAAAAACGACCGCTTTCGGCGTTTCCACGAAGCTGGACGGGGCGTTGATTTTAAACTTTCCCACCATGGAGAGCGTTTTCGAAAATGTGCGGTTTCTGTCAATGAAACGCCAGCTTTGCGTAAACGCAAGGCCCAAACGACACTTTTTTCAGAGAAACCTGTCTTCGTGTAAACGGGCCGTCAGCCATATTAACAATGCAGTCTTGAGGACTCTCCCCAGAGGACTTAACCATTCTGCACACCTTGCCTCAAGGGAGCCTAACAGCTCCCATGATGGCAAGGCAGGAGAAGGAGAGTAACAACCTACAAGGGTTTCGCCCTATTAGCATAAACAACAGCTTTGCTAATAGGAGGTACCAACAGCCTATAGGCCCACCTGCATCCTCCGCCTGGTGGTTAAATACATGGGAGTCTCCAACCTCTTTTTAGAACTGAAGACAGCCTTTGGATGAGAGGCAAAACCTCAACTTTACTCTTCTGCACAATGTATCTTACTCACCTTGGACTAGTAACCAATTTCATGATAACATAGAGAGAGAGACACAACTCACATCGATGGAGAATTCCGAGTTGCCAGTTAGCCTGATATGCACATCTTTGGGCTCTGGGAGGAGCAGGAGTGTGTGGAAAGAACCAACACAGAAACAGAACACACAAACTGCACATGGGATGTAAACCTATGAGTCAAAAGTGCTACTTCGCCACAGTGCTGCCCGTGGAGAACACAGATAAATGTAAAGATTTTTACAGAAAATTGTGACAGTATAGTATTTTTATGATTACAGTTACACACCGATGAGTACAGTTTTATGATACATATGAAATATTTTTCATTATATATATTGTTTATTTATATTTTAGATGTTGAGTAAAATAATCCACCACCTAAAGATAAACAAAGCAATTACATACGGCAAAGCTAAAACATTTCTCACCCACAGCAGTAACTTACTGTGAGCAAGTGCAGCATAAATATAGCCCTGGCTAGTGGAGTGGGTTAAAAAAAAAAAGAAATTAAGTAATTTGTACAATTTATTGTTCACACAAGATAAAAATGTCAGCTAAACAGTTAGTGGTAAATGGAATCACCTACACTAGGATGGACTCTTTCTGTCTGATACCTCTTTCACTGAGAGCCTGATGAAGCCTCTGATATCTGCAGCATTACGAGATTCATTTAGACTGCAGCGGGTTAACTGCCGTGTGTGTGTGTGTGTGTGTGTGTGTGTGTGTGTGTGTGTGTGTGTGTGTGTGTGTGTGTGTGTGTGTGTGTGTGTGTGTGTGTGTGTGTGTGTTGTTGCAAAGCTTAGGTCTACAAGCTGGTGTCAGATTGTAATTGAGTGGCTCCAGTTCGAATGTGTCTCCATTAGCTCTCCCTATCGGCGTGGACTCACAGCAGAGACTCCCAGCCTCTAATCCACTCCACTGATTTGCAGGGTGACTCACAAAAGAGAAGCCCAATTTGGAATTTTGAAACTGGCGGGTTTGACTTCTGGTTTGACCGTTGTCTCGAACAAGCACCTGCTGAACTGGAGCTGGAGCTGAATCATTTGTACTGAAGATACACCAGAATTTCACTCGTTCATTTGACAATTTTAACCGCTACTAAACCGTAGGTTTATTGTTTGTATTTGTTTTAATCATATAATGTGGAGAAACATTTCTTGTTTTACGTTCCTGGACTGGAATTAGTTTTCTCCAAAAATCAAATGGACCAAATGTTTTTTTTTTTAAAGGTATGATCCAAAGGAATGTGTTTCTCTCTATAGCTAGTAGCTACTGACTGTGTAGTGCTACACTACATTTATGCCTGTGTTTGCGCGTGCTCCCCGCGTGTCCTCTATGCCCCCGTATTGTTCCCTCCATTGTTTTTCTCCACAAAAAGTCACGGCCTGACAAGGTGCTGCACGCTGTAAAAATTATGCCTTGTTTATACGTATTTATTTCCCCTTGACAGTTTAATTATTTCTGGCCCCATTGGAGGAAACCACATGATAAACTCCCCGTGTTCGTACAGATTCTAATTAGGAATGCCGGGGAATTAAAACAGAGTTGTTTCGAAATGCTGTCATTTTTCCCGGGCATCGCCTTGGAATTATGTCTCAATCAGCACAGGCGGAAATAATTACTTGTATACCTTCTAACTGCCAGCATTTACCAAATGGCAAAGCAATTTACAGCCATCATGGCCCAAGAAGCAATCATTGGGCCAACTATAAATTCACAGGTCGACGGTTTGGAGAGCAACATTAGAGCGGCGTTTGAAGGAAGGGTTATTGCGGGGAATTAGAGAGAGATAAAGGCTAGAGGTCTCTCGTCCTCCGAGTGCCGCCTCTTTCCGCCTTATTTTCTCTTTTACTGGTCAATCATTCTCACTGTTTTACTTCTCCTCCTTCCTCCGTTCCCCCACAATCTCGTCTGCATCCCTCAGCTGTCTTGATAGAGAAAACATAGCGGCAAGAACGCACACAGACACACACAGACACACGCGCGCGCGCGCACAGGGACACATCTCAAATGGAGGAAGTGTTACGATTAAACGAATTTCCACACACACCATTAAACGCACTCATTGCTGGCACGGCCGTGGATAAAGGCCCGAGATAAAAACATACATGAGCGCAGGGCTCTTGAGCACACACACACACACACACACACACACACACACACACACACACACAGTGAGGTTTTAAGGTAATTACTCACACACGTCATTAGACACAGACACAGATGAAGTGGAGTGTGTTTATGTTCTGTGTGGACGATTGCAGGCCCCTTCACTCTGCGGAGACAATAACGTTGTCTTCCAGTCAAGCAAATTGTGACAGATTTTTCGCCGTCGCACTGCAGCTACAGCCGTGTCGGCGCCGTGTGAAGAACAACAGGACGTTGTAGTTTAATTTGAACGTTCTCTGTGGAGAGAAACACAGAGTCTGGGTGGTTGATTGGGGCGTTGCCACCCAAACTTGTGTTAGCTCCGCCCCATTGTGTCACTGCAAGAAAATTGTTGGACTTGAACAATGCATTGAATTGAAATTGTTTCAGAAACTGAGATACTATGAAAACTGTTGACTAAAATGTTGTGCAAGCGTTACACAACCTCATAAATAAAAAAAAAATACATAACTATGTGCACTACACTGTGAAAGCAGGCTGTAATGTTTAGGGTGGATTTGTTGTCCTTGAAAATATTTCTAATTTCCAAGGGCAATAAAATCCCAATTTACTTTTTCTGTTTTTAATACACCATCTTCCCGTCTTTATTAGTCCCAGGATTATTCACTTGGCTCACACCTCGCTGTGAATATATTGAATCTTCAAGTCATTTGTTTTTTTTTTCTTTTTTTTTTGACAGGCATACATTTGTGTCAGAGTGTGCGTGTGTCATGCGTACTGCCTTAACAAAGAGGCGGCATTGAGAGATGACTAATCCCGGCGGAATACCCCACTCATGTTCTGTTTGAGAGCAGCGTAATTAAAGGAGCGCACCTCCAAAGTCACCTATTGCAATACAAAACAGCAGCTTTCATGGACACAGGAGTGGAGCGCACACGCACGCACGCACGCACGCACGCACAAACACACACACACACACACATTCATTCATTTTGTTTTTATGTTTTTTTTCTCTGCGCTTTCTGAGCAAAGTAGAATTCACTCTGTACATAATTACACCCCAGTTCTAATTTATCCCTGGGAATATATCAAAACCTGGGGATGAGAGAGAAGCGGGAAGCTGCCTTGTGGTTCAAGGGAGATTATGGGGTCAGAAAAAAGTTGAAATAGCTGAGTGGTGATCAGTCAAAAACAAGTCATGGTCAGGCTTGAATCTGGACTGAAGTGAAGACTGAAACAGAAGTTACTTCACGACAACAAGACAGAGAGAGAAGTACTTCCACTTGACTCAAGCCGCCTGTGCTGCCTGTAAAAGTAGAGCTGCACCCTGTAAGGGTGATCTGTCAGCATGGTTTCTGCCAACTAATCGCTGATTTTCAGCAGTTGGGACGACCATGAATCATTATGTGAAATGATTAATTTCACTTCATTTCAGCCACACTTACTTTTCCTCACACTTTTCTTTGTTCAAGTTATAATGATATTAATAAACCCAAGGAACGCGCGCATGTAAAACAGTTCCACCAGGGATCAAAGCCCATCATTATTACCATTATCTCAGATGGATGTGGAAAATTCTGACCAATCGTTGCTTTTCGACCTGATTGGCCCCTCCTCCTTGCTCTGGGGTGAGGAAGGTCTGTTTTTGTTTGAAACCCTCAGACTTTGTCACTCTTCTTGTCCACCTCTGCGCCCACGATGATGATAACTTTGCCACAGGGTCGCCACCTGGTGAAAACAAACAATAACAAGGCTTACACAAAGCTACTTGTACAGACAAATCTAAGTGATCAAACAGGTTTTTTTTCCCCCTCACCATGCAAACAAAAAACCTGAACTGAATGAAAATCACGCCGCTCTTCATGTCGTCTTCAATTCTCAAGTGCCGACCTACGTCACGTCTGCCCTGTCAGTCCACGTTTGATGAGGTTTCACCCTCAGTCCAGCCCCAAAGACTCCCCCCCCGCCGGTTCCCCTGGCCCTGCCTGATGAGGTCACCCCTCTCGCGGTCTGATGAGGTGGAGACGCACCAACCTGCAGTCTGACCACTGACAGGACGGTGACTGCTGCTGACCCCAGAGCACCACTGTTTTGTTTTGGTTATTTTTTTGTTCCCATTTTTCTTTTCCTGAAAAGCGTCTCTCCTTTTTGCTCTTTGTTATTCCATCAGTTGTGATGGCGAGGTGGTGCAGCGGTGGGGAAGAAGGTCGTGGCTTCCACTCCACAGGCCTGGTGCCTTTCTGTGTGGAGTTTCAAGATTCAAGAGCTTTATTTGTCATGTGCTCATGCTGGATGTGCAGTGAAATGACAATTTGAGTTTGTGGAGTTCTCTTGTGTCATGCAGTCCAGAGACGCACACGTGAGGCCATTTAGCAACTCTCAATTGTCCTGAAGTGACCATGAGTGCAAATGCTTATTTATCTCCACGTGGCCCTGCGATAAACTGGCGGCTAGGTCAGGGTGTAACTCTGCATTTAGGCCAAGACGCCAAACGCTGAGTGCAGGAGAAGCCATGATAAGACATTGGATGAATGGAGGACGTGAGTGGTTGTAAACAGAGGGCTAAATATACTGTATTTCAGATGACTATTTTGTTTTATCATAACTTTATGCACAAAGCTGCTCCGCTTGAGTCTGGAATGCAAAATAAAGATTTGAATGGGGTGAATAGTGATATCTTTTTATAGATTGATGGGTCACACTCTCCATGTGACTCATCCTCTTCAGCCTCTTTTGGTCACCTTGAACGGCCCTGCCTCTCCCACCCGGTCTTTGTGCAGCATCTGTCTGTGTCTCTCTCAGTCGGACACACTTCTGTCTCCCGAGCTGCGAATCCTGCATGACCTTTGTGTGCGACAACAGTGCTCTCACGTGTTTCCCTGTTCTTAACAAATCAAGACATACAGTAAATCCTCCAGGATCAGAGTCATGTGCATGGAAGGTGACTTTGCGATGATGTAGTCTCTGCTAAAGGCAAAATTTGCTTTGGTTTTTAATTACCAAATTCTTGTTTTATTGGTGCACACCCTCTGTTACGCCTCACCGTGTCCAGTAGGCTATAAAAACAGATTTAACTGTTAACATCAGACTGTACGAATGGTTTGTGTGCGTGTGTGTGTGGTGTGTGAGTGAGGGTCACATTCCCCCGGCCGCCTCTCAAAGGTTACCCAGGCAGAGTTTGGTGACAGGTTCCAGAAAGCCTCCTAAACCCAGCAGCTTTTCCCAGCAGCTGCTGTTCTCTCCTTGGCCTTGCTCACCATTACTCCAACTTCCCATCGTCACTGTGTGTGTGTGTGTGTGTGTGTGTGTGTGTGTGTGTGTGTGTGTGTGTGTGTGTGTGTGTTCATTTGAACTAACCAAACAGGACCACTTCAATAAAAAGGGGGGGGAAAAAAGGCCATACAAACACAGAATAAGAATCATATGGGTTGCCATGTCTTGTGAGTATCTTTGTGTGATCAATGCTCAAGGCCACACTTCGTCAGACTTTTTTCACTGGCAGGCTTGTTTTGTTTTGTTTTATTTTGTGCATGCTTTTTTTTTTAAATAAATTTTAAACTAGGAAATAATTCTAAGGCTCGGGTGCCATAAAAAAGGTTCTGGAATCTGTTTTAGAATGAAACACAACCTATGATGTGTTTAACTTTACACTGCGTATAAAAAGAACTCCTTTCATGAGGCTCAAACAATCCGATGTAATTTCAAATTCCAATGAGATGGGAACTAGTCCTGACGTTGATATCCCTTAACAAAGACATAAAGAAATGACCCGCTGCTGAATTTAACATGTGTCTGTCAAGTGACACACAATTATCAGAAGCATCCCGGTGCTATTCCGCTGTCTGTTGCTTCCAGTTTAACAACTGTAGAATCTCTTCTAAGCTTCTCCTGCGTGTTGAGATCATTGTCTTTCTCCCTCGCACGCTAGATGACAAAGCTTGAAGCTCCCTGTTTTTCGCCAACAGATTCACTTTTTTTCTGTGTGACGGCGCCGACCTGGCAGAGTCAGCTTCACTTGTCAGACTGTGCGTTTCCACACTGCGGTTCTGCTCTGCCTGCGGACGGAGCCGTCGCGTGCCCGAGCGGCCGCAGCCTCCTGGCTCTGCGTCTGACCGAGTGCTCTGATAAAACAGCACTGTAACGTAAGATTTGACTGATTAAATCACTCAAGTTATGAACACACACACACACACACACAGACACACACACACACACACACACACTCACCCGCCAAAGTGCAGCGGCTGAGCTGCAAGCAGCGGCTTCACACTGACCAGAGTCCACAGCTCCCTCTGTTGGCTAGTTTTGAATTACAGCCTCCCTCTCTCTCTCTCTCCCTCTCCCTCTGTCTCCTTTCTGACTCGCGCCACCAATTGCTCTGATTGAGCCTCATTAAGTGCCACTGAGACAAAGCGGCTTCGCGGTTGCACTAGTGTGTCACAAAAGTCGTGTTTTGTCTAACGAGGAGAGGAGAGTCGTCCGCCGCTGCCTCACGGATGTGACGTGTGTGTGTGTGTTTCAATCTCAAAATGTAATACTGGAATCCATTTGTGGAATTAACTGAAGATTTATTTTGCACATTTTCTCAAACAATCATCCTGGACTTTCCTTCCAACAGTGGCAGCACCTGGAATGAAGTGAAAATAACCCCACTCTAGTTCCAACCCACACGAGTTGGTCATCACAGGTGTGAAGAAAATCTTCTGGTTAGACTGAAAAGTTTTTCAACATTTATTCGGCACAAAAACGTGATATGTCATTACCCTTTTATATCTCATAATTCCAACGTGGCAGCGTGCGGCTGCAGGAGGTCGGCTGCTTAAGTGGCGACCCCTTGAATTCGTTAAAGACACACACACACGCGCGCACACACACAATGATTGAACTCACTGTGGCCTATCGAGTGGTGTGATTGATGTCAGTGAGAGTTGCAATGGATAATTCTTCCACGGATGTCAACAGGCTGCCACCACAGGGTCAACACACACACATGCGTGCATGCACACAGACACACAGACACACACACCCACACACACGCACAAGAAATCAGCTGTGAGTGGAGTCGTTCACAAAACGATAGAACCAAGGCTGTCGACACACTCGCACGCCTCCGGCTACGCCGTGATTCCACAGAGTGATGCCTCTGGTTTGAGCTTCCGCTCGGCTCTCTCAGAAGCTGCAGGCACCTCACTGCTCACAGTTGCTGACATACCGTCTCCACTTTACGTTTGCCATTTATTTATTTATTCATCTTTTGGTTTTTGGTTTTCACTGAACACTCGGGGAGCGGCCGTGTGTTTTAGGAGCGTTCCGTCGAGCAGGGGGAAGAGAAAAGTGGCCTTAAGGGGTCACTGTCAACATACACACCGACAGAAAATTAATCAATAGTCGGAGGGGGAGGACGGTGGGGGAGGCGGGGAGAGGGGGTCGGGGGGGGGGGGGGAGGCGTCAAGGTTGTTTCAGGCTTCAGCCAGACTCACTGAAAGACTGAGAGACTTCAGGAGGATATGCAAAGAATATTTGTGATGTGTGAAACCTTGTGAAGACGCGCAGTGTATTTCTGCGAATATACGTCGGGTTAAAATCCTGCACTATTAACATATGAAACACTGCTTTTTGTTTTTTTGTTTTCAAAGCACCAACCCCCCCCCCCCCCGATCCTTACGTCTTCAACATTTGGTTTCAAATGCTTTTGATGCTGCCTTTAATCAAACATATCGCTGTTCAGGCTAAATCGAGCTGTCAGTGTAAACACAGACATTTCAAGATGGGGGAGTTGAAATTGAAAAGTGTCATTGAACACTTTGTAAAGTGAACGGCCACAGAGAGAACAAGGAGGACGCCTCCGCGAGCGCAGCCAGCTGATCACACACACACACACACACACACACACACACACACACACTTTTGTTTTCCTCCAAGTCAAATAAACGTGATTGTTTGTGTTGCAGATGTGCGTGAAGTCAGTCTCTCTCTCTCTTCGTGTGGCTCTTTTGCAGCTCGTCATGTGTTTTCTCTCAATATTTACAGTGATTTCTGTTTGTGTGGGCTGTGTTCAAAACTACAAATTTCTATATATTAATCATTTCATACAAATTCAGATGTGGAAACCATCTCTCTGTATCCCCCTCTCTCTATCTGTGTGTGTGTGTGTGTGTGTGTGTGTGTGTGTGTGTGTGTGTGTGTGTTAGAGACAGAGGTTTTGGTAAAAGATTTGTTTGCCCAGTAGTGACGGCAGCATTGATTCACACTCATCTTTGTCGATGCTTATAACCCCCTGGATACATCATAACTGTGTGTGTGTGTGTGTGTGTGTGTGTGTGTGTGTGTGTGTGTGTGTGTGTGTGCGCACGTGTGTGTGTGTGTGTGTGTGTGTGTGTGTGTTGTTCATCGCCAGGGACATTTATTCCTTGTGTTTGCTCATGTTTAGAAACATGAATGGCTGTTCCAGCTCACTGCATATATGTTATGTGCAAAAAAAAAAGGACAAATGTTTAAAGGACAAATTGCAAAATTTTAAATATTCTGCTTTTTTTACGTCCCGATAGTTGAAATCAGAACCGATTCTTCGTGTAAAATTTCCATGCAAGTTCAGTCCTTCCTTTCGCTGTTTCTCAGGTGAAGGCGTGGATGTTTTGCAGCTTTGCCTGCTGGATCCTCAGTTTCTCCGTAACTGCACTTGTGTTCAGTCTGTTTGAGCGTCTCGCTGCTCCGGAGGCACCAAACCCAGCCGTGTTTGTGCAGAATGTTGCGACGCTCTGATGCCGTTTCCCACAACGCCTGTGTTTTTACGTCCTGATTGACTCGAGTGCGAGCCGGTCATAAACACACCGACGCTGTCGAGGTGAAGTGTCAAACACGCATCTGTGGGTTTTAAAGTGTGTGTGAATGTGTGTGTGTGTGTCGGAGAGAGAGAGAGAGAGAGAGGAAGGGAGACAAAATAGTTGCCGTTGCACTCCATCACACACACACACACACACGCGCACACACACACACACACACACACACACACAAACAGACACACAAACACAAAAAAGAAAAACACACACACACACACACACACACGTTCATCAAAGCAAAGATTGGTTTCAGGAAATGTTTTATTATCGGTTCCCTTCCAAAGCTGCTAATCACAACCACTCTCTTTCATCTTTGCATCCCCCTCTTTCCTCTGCTCCTTTCCTCCCCTCCCCTTTTCTTGATCTCTTACACACACACACACACACACACACACACACACAGGCTTGTGTGCGAGGGGGTGTCTGAGCCTTGAAAAAAAAGGATTTGGAAAAGGGAAAAAATGAGTGTCGTGTGCTACAAGTGTCCTGTATTCCTTCTTAAAAAAAAAAAAAAAAAAAATGCTGAGGAGCCACGACTCACTAATGTGGGAGAATTTTAGATTTGAGGATATAAAGGACATCCAGAGAATCTGTAGCACGCTGGTGCCGGAAAAGCCTGACAGGAGAAGAAGGAAAAAAAAAAATACCAGCACCACCCCTCGTCCGAATCATTCCCAAATCACGACACTACAAAGGAGCAACATCCCTGGAATTGCTGTAATCCCCTGTTTCACTGCTGAGCTGTGATGTGCTTGTGTGTGTGTGTGTGTGTGTGTGTGTGTGTGTGTGTGTGTGTGTGTGTGTGTGTGTGTGTGTGTGTGTGTGGGGAGGGGGGCGTTCCTGTTCTGCTGTCGCCATATGAAGTGGTCAAACACCCCCACTCCCCACCCCCGATGCTCCGACGTTCAGCGAGGCCACTTTTGTGTTTTGCCGCTGACACACTTTTAGGTGAATTGTGACACAGACCTGCTCTAAAGTAGATAGATAGACAGATAGATAGGTAGACAGACAGACAGACAGACAGATAGATAGATAGACAGATAGATAGATACTTTATTCCTCCCCTCAGGTACCGCGGAGCTCATTCATATCTCAGCGACTTCAAGTGCTTGCTGTAGCCGTGTCTCTGTCTGAGGGAGAAGGCATCACCGTCCCCTCATCCTGACTGGACGAACACCATGCGAGTTGATTTCCAATCTGACGCTACAGCAGTGCTGAACTGGGAGGACTTCCTGCGGGGATCCTGAACAGAGAGACCGAGTCAAAGAGACAAAAGAGTGAGAGCTGGACAGAGGCGGGATGTCTTCCTTTAAATCTTCCCCTCACCTGTCCCTCCCTCCTCCCTCCTCCTCCTCTTCCTCCTCCTCTTCCTCCTGCTCCTCTCTCTCTCTACCCCCCACACCCCCCACCCCTCCCCTCGATCCCCGCCCTGCGCCACGCCCCTCACCCGCAGTCATTGGCCGGACTCGCACCAATCGCGGCGGCGGCGGGGCCTGAGGGACTGCATATGCAAAACTGCTGCTTTAATATTCATGAGCGGCTCTCGGGGCTTTAAGTCGTTGATTAGGACGGCGGCGCAGCTTTCCGTCCCAACTGCCTCGCCGGCCGGCCGCGTACCGTCGCTACACAGCCAGCACCTCGTCTCTCTCCGACTCTCTCTCTCACACACACACACACACTCACACATACACATGCGCACGCACGCACGCGCTGTCACTTCCACACAAACACACACACGAGCACGCAGGGGCGATCAGTGCGGGCAGCGCAGAGCCGGGTAATTGTACTGCTCCCTCCGAGCGCGAGGACGCACCGAGAGAGAGAGAGAAGGAGGAAGAGGAGGAGGAGGAGGACCGGGAAGAGGAGAGAAGAGGAGGAGACCTACAAGAAACTTTACTGCCTTTCGTTTTTTTTTTTGTTTCTTTGAATTTTTTGTAGTTTTTTTCTTTTCAATTGTCCGCCCCCCTTTTTTCTCGGCCGGAGGAGGTTGACTTGACAATGAGCCGGTATCGCCGATGGATTCGGTAGGACGCCTGTCATCCGAGTGTTTTTTAATGCACTCTGAACAAGAGTAGGTAATTTTTTTCCCCTTTCTTCCCCTTTCCCCTCTTCTCGTTCATCCGCCGTGCAACTTGCGTGCGTGCGTGCGTGCGTGTGCGTGCATGTGCTCGTTTTGCATTCCAGCGAGCGGAGGTGTCCGTCCTCCGTCACGTCAAGGTTGTTTCTGTTTGTCAGGTAGCACGCCTTCCGTGTGTGTGTGTGTGTGTGTGTGTGTGTGTGTGTGTGTGTGTGTGTGTGTGTGTGTGTGTGCGCGCGCGCGCGCAGCAGTAGCAGTACCACCCGGACCGACAGCACCTCTTTACTCAGTTTGGCCGAGGAGGAGCAGAATCTCTGCCCCCCCGCCCCCCCCTTTTTTTTTTTTAACTGGCCCGCGCAGCAGCGAACGGCGAGACACCTGCGCGCGCGCAATCGCAGACATACACTTTCAGTTATTAGAAACAGTTTTTGCTGTTGTTGTTTTTTTGAAGTCAGTCTGAAACTCGCATCCACACACGTGTGCGCGTCTGTGCCGCGCACTTGTGTTTTATCCTTTGCGTTTGTCAGCTGGGGTGGAGTGTAGTGTAGGGGGGAGAGAGGGGAGGGGGTCATTAAGGTTATGGGGGGGGGCTGTTAAGGTGTGAGGGGACCAGAGGACAAGGGCCCATCAGAAGCTCTTAAATGCCAAGCGGAGCTAGAATTTCAGACGGACAACTCAGCGTGTGGCCGCGCACAGGAATTAGAGACAGTCTCTCTCTCTCTCTCTCTCTCTCTCTCTCTCTCTCTCTCTCTCTCCACATCACGCACGCGCACGCACACACTCACAGTGAAAATTGCGCCCCGCCGAGCCGCTCTGCTCCCTTTGCCAACTCTTTGCTCTTTTACGCGCTCCTTTAAAACCAAGAGTTAAAACACAGAATTCCTGATTGGTTGGAGGGGACAGCAGCAGCAGCAGCAGCGCGTGTTCGCCGCTTGAAAATAGCCCACATGCAGGAGGGACTGACTCAGGGGTTAATGTGTGCACGAGAATTTACAAGTTAACGCAATGAAAGTTGAAAGACGCGTTAAGGTGGAAAACAGCCCAGTGGCTCCACCGAATTCCACTGCCAACTAAATTAACATTTACAAAAAAAAAAAAAAAACGACTGGTGGTAGGTTTTCCTGTTGAGTTGCAGTTTAAATAAAATGGAATTAGTCAGACTGAATCACAGCATCACCTGAAGAGGCATTTAGGAATTTAAGAGGCCTTTAAAAGCGATGAACTGTGAGGCTTCATGAATTTTTGTTTTTTCTCTGAGCTGGAGGTCATTGGTGCTTTTAGGAAAAAAAGAAAATAATTTGTGTGATTTGAATCCGATTCACCTGTGTTGTGTGTGTGTGTGTGTGTGTGTGTGTGTGTGTGTGTCTGTCTGTCTGTCTGTCTGAGTGTGTGAGCGGGCGTGGAGAATCCCTCTCATCTGCATGGTGCTTGGAATATGCGGGAACATATTTTTATTTATTTTTTTAGATGAGAACATTTGGAAACTGGCTAAAGAGAGTTTAACCCTCAGCATTTCTGGAAGCTGATATTGCCTCAATTTCCACTTAATTTTGGACACCCATAATTGAGTATTCTAAAATTAGAGACTTTTTAAAGTGGGTTCAGAGTCGTGATAATAACGTCTCAAATATAATAGTACATATCATAATAATATGACACAAATAGACTGGACACACAAAGCTCTTTGACTTTGCTGCCATTACCACTGTGTTACCTCTCGTGTAAAATATTCTTCCATACTCACACTAAAATTCAACAACAAAACTTGCTTCTTTTTTGTTTGTTTTAATTTGGCGTGTATCGACGCACACAGAAAAAAAAAAAAAAATCACCGGTGTTGATTGAAGAGATTGGCGAGCAGATCTTAAATTCTAAATGAAAATGTAAAATCTGAGCGTGTCGTGATGCCGCGCTGTGCAGAAAACCTCCGGGTGCGTCCTCGCAGCCGTCTGCGTGCGCGACCCACCAGCCCCCTCGCACTCTGCCGCCTCCGCTCGGGCTCCTCTGCTGCCTCCTCGCTCTGCACTTCTACCTTCTGCACTTCCTGCACTAATTAAACTCTCAGGGATGATGATGATGATCACGCTGATAATAACAATAATAATAATAATAACAACAACAGCAGCAGCAGCAGCGACGACGACGACGACGAGCACCTGTTAACATAATTGCATCCCCCCCCACCCCGTGCCACCTTTACACATATAATCTGCATGTCATTAGGACATATTTCCGACGGCGACTTGAGTGAATTGCGTCTGTCTGTCAGCGGGTGCGAAGAGCCGGGCGCTGAGATTTGCACAGCGGCCGTGCGCATCGTTCAGCCAGAGGTTTGGCTGCGTGAGAGCAGGTGACGATCGGCAGGCAGGCAGCAGGCAGGATTTGCTTTGAAATTGATTTCCGTCCTTATTTTCCCGTCTTGATTTATCACTGCCCTTCCATGTACTGGGGGAAGAGGATGCAGAACTTTACACTTGAGTGAAATGTAGAATGAAAAAGAGTCTTGGTGCGCAGCCAGGACCGACGCTCCTCTCAGAGGATCCCTTCAGTAACAGCTTTGAATGCATCATGTTTTATTTGTGCAGGCCGCAATAAAAATGGAAAACAAAATCATTTAGTTGCTTCTAGCGACGATCTGTTATTTCCACAATTTAAATGACTGAGTGCACGAGAGAAACAGAGAGTGTGCTCATTTTTTTTTCCACTCCGTGTAGCACCGGATACAATGATAACATTTTATTTCTAAGGGATTTCCTCGAGTTGGAACAATTTTCAGCATTTTGTTGTTTTTTTTTTTTTTGCATAATTCCAGATATCTTTTGTTTTTAAATCAGTCTTTCCTAATTTTAATGAAATAAGCAGAAAACTTCAAGATAGGCCATCTGTCTTCACATCCTGCGAGATATTTAAAAAAAAAATTACATATTTAAAACCTAAATGATGCAGCTGTGTAATGATGTCACAGCCGCTTCTTTCTTAGAGATTGCACTAATGTACTTTCCCTCCCGTTTCGACTGCGAGGAGGAGAAGATCCACATCTGGCGGAATTTGTGGAGAATGAAGCAGGAGCGTTTCTGAGCTCCCGTCTGAGAACATTTATTATCTCTCCAAAAGGCCTTTTCCTCCTTCTTTTTTATC
>NW_027466055.1:4057500-4100000 GCF_046127955.1 Nelusetta ayraudi | reverse complement strand
ATTCACGCGCGGAGGCTCGCAGCCTCGGGGATTCGAACCAGCAACGGCACTGGATTTGCATCAGTCAATTGTGACGGCGGGACTCTGCCCAATAAAAAAAACGCAGTATTAAGTGTTGCCTGTCTATATGGCATTGTGACACCGCAACCGAAAGCCAATAAGTGTTTGAAGCAGCAGCAGCAGCAGCAGCAGCAGCAGCGAGATATCGATTCCCCTCGATTCAGCAGAGTGGAACTAAAACCTACACATTACACACCCCGGCCCTCCACCCCTCACCGAGCACAAGCAGGAGGGGACGGCCGGGCTGCCAGACGACTGGCTGCTTGGTCTACCTGTCCGTCTGGCTGCAA
The DNA here is from genome assembly GCF_046127955.1 of Nelusetta ayraudi. Lineage (NCBI taxonomy): Eukaryota > Metazoa > Chordata > Actinopteri > Tetraodontiformes > Monacanthidae > Nelusetta > Nelusetta ayraudi. The sequence continues at coordinate 4,099,650 of NW_027466055.1, read as the reverse complement.
ATGGGAACACACACGGACGCACGCGCGTAGGAGAGGCTGTGTTTGTGTGGTAAACACGCTCCTTTCACTTCACTGGAACGCACAGCCACACGCTGCCCCTGTTTACTGATACACCAACGGCCGGGACAACATGCACACACGGAAACAGAAGGAAAATCCTCCGAGCAGATGTTGTTATTGCTCTCTTTTCTTTTTCATTAGAAACGCTGAATTGACGCAGCTGCAAGTGTCCTTTAAGCTCTCAGGCGACGTTGAGCATTGGCCGGAACCTTTTGCTAAAGTTCCGTTTTAATTTGGACTTCAGAAGTTTGTCACTGGTGTGCAAAATTCCACCATCATCATTTTTTTTAATTATTATTTTCACATTCCATGGCTGCACAGATAATTAAAAAAAAAAAATAAAAATCTGCCCTTAGCTGTAAATTTGTCCCACATTCCCCCTTTTCACTTATTTATATTTCAATTAATTTTAAATTATTTTTATTTTCCATATTCAGAGTTTTTGAAATGGAAATAGGTGTTTGTTTGCGTTCCCTGTTAAAAAGGCCTGATGTTGTTGTCTCAGGAAGGCTCTTCCCCTTTGTTCCTCGTCCGGATCCGTTGTCTTTATTCCTCATGTTTACCACCACTCAGAATCAGGAACGCTGGACATCACAGTCTACACAGGAGTGTTCCAGCTTGTACCCTGCAGAACACCAAAGCATCACTAAAGCAGTAGCGTGCTGTTATAAACCCAGCAGTGAGTGACGTTCAGTTTTCCCTCCCGCCTGGCCTGCGCGGTGCAACGCAGCGATTCAGCCTGTCCAGCGACCACCAGCGCCCAGTCTGCGTCGTTCGTTCTCTTGAGGCCGAAAGTGCTTCGACTGCTCCGTCACTTGACACAGCCTCAGCCGGTAGCCAGCGGTTGGACGCGACGAAGGGTTTAAAAAGTACCATTCTGGTTGCAGTGGGTCTGTCTGTCTGTCTGTCTGTCTGTCCTGAGGCTGTTTGGTGTTTCTGTCCCTCCTGCTGGAAGATGTCTTTTGAACACAACTCTTGGTCCAGTTACAGACTGCAGCAGAATGCGTGTGTTGTAATGTGTGATCATTTAGCTGAGCTCGAGTGTCCTATTTCCCAAATTAGCATTTTGTTTAAACGCACTGATTCTAAATTATATTCTCGCGTCTGTAATTTCTTACTTAAATTGCTACTACATGTCTAGAACCGCCTGCCGAGAAACCTCCACATTTTCCTTTTTATCTAGCGGAAGTTTCCCCTCATCTCAAAACACTTTAATGTCTCTAAATCCAATTGTGAATTCTTGCCTCATGCTTTTCCCTCCTCTGCCCACAGAATGAACTTATCGAAGGGACCATTGGTGAACAGCAGCAGCGACGATATCTCCAAGTCAACCTATGGTAAATGCGGCGCTGGCGCCTGGAGGATGCACCAAACCTACGATCCGCTGGAGGCCAACCACATGAGAGACGCACATGCCCTCTACAACCCCAGGTAAGAGAACCCATGAAGGGAGCAGAGTGTCGCCGCCACGGAGGGGGAAAGAATCTTAAAAGGAGTGCGCGAATCAGTTGGCTGGAGTTTGACGGCGGCGCCGCGCTCGACCCCTGCAAAGCTCAGATGAAACGGCGGGGGGGGGGGCTCGCTCACATCAGAGGAGGCTGACTCTGAGGTCCGCGAGTGTGCACACAACGGGGAAACAGGAGAAAATGTAAAGGGCCGCAGAATCTGATATATTGAATTTTTAAGATTTATTAAAATTCTTATTTTTCCTGTTTGTACAATTCTTACTGTCAATTTGAAATTCATATTTCAAAAAATACATTTTTTATTTATTATTCTGAATTGAAGCAGTAAACTAAAATCCTTCTTTTTCATGTTACCACCTCCAAAAGCCTGTAACGTGCCCTTTTTGATCATCTCCTGTTTAGTTTTGCAGCAAGTCGCCTCATTTTTTTTTAAAGAGGTTAAAGTGTGCCGGAATCTCTCATGCCGTCTACGGCTTCGCAGAAAGCCGGTCAACAAAGTGACGACGGGCCTTTTGCTCTGAGCCCGGCTGCAGGTGTGAGTCGCTGCCGCGGTCCAACCTGAGATGGGTTACTGTAAATACGGCGCTTGTGTCATGTCAAAACACGTGGGATGAATGAGGCGCGAGGCCTTGACGCACTTTTCTGACTGTGTCTCCGCTCTGCGTCTCACTCGCTTTCTATGGAAAAACAAATAGAGCCACGTACCCAACCGCTCCAGCCGTACTAAGTATGCATGCACCTTGTCATGCAACTTTGTAAGCTGCAAATCCTGAAGACATCAAATATATGAGCAAGATATATGTAATTATGCAGCAAAGACAAACACATTAAAAATAACTCAATAGGCTTTTTATGAAAGGTGGCTGTGTTGAAGAATTTAAATATAGAACATGTAAACATAATTCCGTGTGTGTTTATACGTAGTTTTGATGCCTTGAGTGAGCAACTGCAATGTCAATAGCCATGAGAATGAAAGAAAAGACATTCAATTCATAGGGTGTCCAAACTTTTGACTGGTAGTGTAGATAACAAAGGGGCCAAGGCAGCGTCTATCGTGACTCACAACAATTTGGTGTTTTAAGTTTTACCTCTGTGTGTCTGATGTGCTCGGACAAAACAGTGCGAAAGGATTCCACGCGTGCCGTTAGCGCCGTCACGCACCAACTGCTCTGTATGTTTGTGCTCTTGTGATCCAGCGCAGCGCAGTGCTATTGATTACAATGTGGTGAGATTTTTTACAAAGCCTTTTAATTTTTTCCAGTGTGTCTGTGCGCATTAAAGCCCGCGTGTACCGTAGACGAGGAAGTCTTAGGCCAATAGGATTTCAGGGTTAGTCCTGGGTCAAGCCAATTAGAGGTCTGGCAAGCCATTCTCACGCAGTCCTTCAGCCAATCACCAACTGGAGTTTGACCGGCCTGCCTGTGGTGTGTGTGTGTGTGTGTGTGTGTGTGTGTGTGTGTGTGTGTGTGTGTGTGTGTGTGTGTGTGTGTGTGTGTTGGCAAGCGCTGAACTGCAGTGATGAGTGGTATAAAGGTTTGCCAGGGGCTGGGGAGTCACGCCATGGCTTTGGGTCAAACATCACACTCACATACACACACACACACACACACACACATACACACACACACACACACACACACACACACACGCACACACACACACAAGCTCGCATGCACACACATTAATAAGCAGGAATTTTAGGACTACACATGATCTCTCAGGTGTTAATATTAATTTGGTTGAGATTTAGATTTAAAATGTTTTTATTCGGTGATGTAAGAATACATGGATATTAAATGAAGATCAGAAATATACAATGTAGAATAGGAAGCAAAACAATATTTTGCAACATATTGTAATGCTGACAGTATTAATTTAATTTATTTTTTTTCTTCCCGCCAATCCCACACTCACGGTCTGTATTTCTTTTTTTTCTTTTTTTCCTCCAGGAAGGTTAGATGCATCTTGCTGTAGAAAAATACCAACTATTACAACTAGAAAGTAGTTGTACTAGTTTTCTATTGAACGCTGAATTGCTCGACACTCGCGTCAGTCCGATGACAGCCGCAGAATAAAAATGAGGCAAAGTCAAAATTTCTCATTTGCTACGTATTCAGATTAAAAGCTCTTATTAAAAAAAAAAAGATGAAAAAGAAAGAAATGAATGAAGACACATGAACAGAGCCACACACACCGGTGTGGTGAAAGATCGCTTCCACACTCTCTCCCAGAGACCTCACCTCCAACCGTGCTGATGAGATTTGGGGGGGACGATTAGCAGACGCACTCTCGCTAGCAGCGCCGCATGCAGCTCCAGCTCTGTTCCCCCTAAAGGGAAACCCCAAACGCACAGGAACAATGTGTTGTCATTGGTCTAATGCAGAGTTAGAAAAACGCAAAAAAGAAAAAATCCTTAAGCACGCTTGGTGTATTCTGATTGAAAACTTTGTGGAGATGCAGAGAATATTCCTAAAGGTTTTTTTTTGTTTGTTTGTTTGTTTGTTTTGAGGCATCTGCAGTTTTCATTGAACGGCAACAATATTATCCCAGTTTTTATTTAGGCCATCAAACTATGGGAACGTGATGAATAGTCAGGCAGGCAGAATGCACTTGAGTACAGCCCGCACGCACACGCACGCATTGCACACATTGCTGTAAACTGAGCCCAATGTAATCATAATGATAAAGCAGATTGCCTTAACACACAGATGGGCCTCCCAACAGCTGTGCGTGTGTGAGTGTGTGCGTGTGCGAGTGTGTGTGTGGACAACGCTGATTGGATTGCAGATTTATAGAAGAGGATTACTGGTGGGGTAGAGAGGAAGAGGGAGGGTTTCAGACTCTCACCTCTCATTAACTTCCACCCCCTTCACCTCAGCGTGCATTATTTTCAGCCGCGGATAAACACACACACACACACACACACACACTACGCCACCCTTAATTTCTCCTCACAATCTCAAGTCGATGCTAAATTTACATTATAGCGCAATTTATTTTTCAAGGATCTTGAGTTTTTCTTTATTTTGTTGGTTTTTATTAGTGAAGAAAATCTTGCGTTACATTGTCAGCAGCAGCAACGTCACCCCACTTCACGCTAATAAAAATATGATGATCAGACATCAGACCGTAAATCAGGCGCAATCAAAGAGACAGAATGTAAGCGTGCGCAGTGAGAAGCGTCGGCGGCCAGAAAGAGACAGAATTAGAGGCAGAGACAGTGGCCACTCCAGAAAACCTGATTATGGCTGGATGTGAATTAGATTCCCTAACAGATGGTCCAGGAGCCAGGGCTGCAAGGTGCATTGGCCAGTGCGGTGGGGGGGGGGGGGGGGGGGTGAGGAGGTGGAGGAGGGAGTTGCGTGTCAACAGCAGCTGCCGACAGTATCGATCAGTTAAGGTGAAAACGCTCGTCGGGAAGATTGGACCTTTATTTTTTTTTTGCATCTTTTAATCATCAGTCAGCGCGTTTGAGTCACGTGGATTAAACCCTGAATCCTCCCAACACTCGCAGAAGCAGGAACAGTCAGTTGCTGCATGCAATCGTTTTTTTTCTTCAGCTTTTTTTTATTCACAACGTGCTCTTTCTGTGTAAAATATTGACTGTTGAATCATGGAAATGATCAGCTGAGCCTCTTCCCGGCTCTCCACGTGCTGCTCATTATTACCGCACGTATCCGAGGCCCTGCTTCCGCCTCTCTCCCCTTGTGATGGATGGGTGTAAATCATCCCCGTCCTGAAGTGACAGCCCAATTTCCCCAAATCTGATCTGCTTAAAGAGTGCAGCTTTGGCCTCTCCTCCTCTCTTCCTCTCTCCACCTCTCTCCTCCTCTGCCTCTTGTTGCTCCCCTCTTTCCCCCGGCCATCACTCCGGCGCACCTTAACTTAACTCTCCCTCCGCTCCCTCCGCTCCCTCCCCCTCCTCCTGTGTCACATTTGAAAGCCTGTCATATTGACTAGAGTGGAAATCCTCTTTCACCATCTGTTTAATAAAATGTGCTCTTAATCCGATGGAAGGGATATTTTTGGTGGGGAAACACTTTTTTTATTACTATTATTTATCGTTATTATTGTGATTATTATTAGGTTTCTGTGCAATTTCATTTGATATGACAGGCGGCGTGTTGGATTCGCAGGCCTTTTATCAGTCTGAGTGTGTGTGTGTGTGTGTGTGTGTGTGTGTGTGTGTGTGTGTGTGAGTGAGACGGAGGGAAGGTGTGTGTCGTTCGACGAGACAATTTTTTTGAGCATTTCGGTGCCTTTTTTTGGAGTGAAACACACAGGAAGTGTTGGGAGGAGCTTTACCTCGGGTGCTCTGCAGTGACACACACACACACACACACACACACAGGCATTCACAGAAAAGTAGATCACCTTGCTCATCCTCGTTAGCATGTTAAACAGTCAGTTTGATGGACAGCTCTGAATTTGACGTCACACGTGCAGCTGTTTCCGGCGCTGCATGTGCGAGCTGCACCTGCAGCCCTGCGCTGCGACTCTCACAGCGGCTGAAGTGCCGTTCTTACAGTAGACGAGCCCCTCAACCCCGCAACACACCCACACCGCACAAACACAGTGACAAGCGGCAGATAAAGGAGAGCGCAGGGTAGGTGGGAGGGGAGAGGGAGGGCAGGGAGGGGAGGGGAGGGGAGGGGGGTGAGAAACAAAGAGAGAGAGGTAAAGGGGGAAGAGGGAGACATGGTGACAAAGATAGTGGCCGGCAGCAACACACTTATCAGCCGCTGCTCCCAAAGAAAATGACCTAAATCATCAAGATTCCCATCGCTCTCTCGCTCTCGTTCTATAACACACACACATGCGCGCGCACACACACACACACACACACACACACACACACACACACACACACACACACACTCCAACTCACAAGGTTAGGGGTGCTTTTGCACAACCTTTTTTTTTATATAAATTATTTCTCCCCTGAACGAGACCAAACTCTCACAGTCCCTCCTCCGCAGGCCAGTGCCTCTACGTTCTTGAGTCGAGCACTTGAGATGAGGGGAAGCTCTGGGCCGCCAGTGAAATCCCTCCTCAGGAAAACACTCAACTGAACTCGAAGTTCGACGCAAATATAAAATACAGAAAGAGAGAAGCAAACACCCGGACGTGACATCCGGAACTCTTGCACCGCCGTGTGAGTGTCTGTGTGGGGTTGAGGTGAACTTCTGGCCGCATCGTCTCCGTCAGGACGCGTCGCACTTCTCTCCTCCGTGCGACTGTCGGGCGGCTGCTGCTGCTCCGTCTCCGCCGCCGTGCTAGAAGATTCAAAGCGGCGCGGCCGATGCAGAAATAATATGGACGCGCGGTCCCGCCGCATTTTCCCCGTCGTCTCATCCGTCGGCCTTTACAGCCCGACAGGCCATTGGGCACAATGTGTTTTTGCCATTATCCCATTGATTGTATGTAATCAGGGGTTTATTCTGCAGCCAATGAAGTGAATTACAGGTTTCCTGCCCGACTAACACTGTAACAATTGATCTGCTCCCCACTGTGTGTGTGTGTGTGTGTGTGTGTTTGTGTGTGTGTGTGTGTGGCTTAGATGCATAGGAAAGAAAGGGATGAAAAGAATGATGTATGTGTTTGTTTGTGTGTGTTTTTGAGGGAGAGGGAGGGATGGAGGGAGGTAGAAATGACTGGAGAAAGCAAGATTGAGGCCCGTCGAGAGGGCGAGAGGGTGCTCGGTAGGAGGGAGAGTGCTTTAGATTGACTGTCTCTGCGTGAGTTTATATTTTTTATTTTATTCATTTTTCCCGCTGAAAACAACCGTAATCATCGACCCGCTGTGTTTCTGTGGTGTCAAAGCCTCTCACACACACACACACACACACACACACACACACAGACACAACCGCACACATCAGCTCTCGCCTCGCGCAGGTCTCCTCCTCTGACTCTGAACCACACACACACAAACACACACACACACACACACACACACACACACTTCTCCCAGTGCACACTTCTTAAAAAAAACCTGCTAATTATTTCTCATTAACACAGCCGCTCGTTGTCGCTCGTTCTTGCAGCCATGCTACAAAAGTACACAATGTTGTCCTGTTGTGAGTCTTTGTGCTGCAACAGCTCTCCACTGGGCTTTTCACCCGCGAGGTCCGGCCTGGTCTGGACGTTATCTGGTGGTACGCATCAGGCCGACGAGGTGACAAACAGCTCGACGTTGAGCCTCCTCAGACTGGAGAAGCGGGAGCTGAAACGCAGACTGAAGTGGGGGTGAAAAAGACGTAAAAAAAAAAAAGGGGGGCCGCAAAAGCAATTCAGCCTATTGATGAAATCATCCTATTCATTTGGCTATGGGAATGTTAATGCATTTTTTTCCCTGTCTTCTATTTTCTCCCTCCTTGCTCCATTCTTTAATTCAATGTATTTTCCTTTCTGTATTCCATCCTTCCCTCACTTTCCCAAAGCGTTGCCAGTATCATCTAGATAGAATTGTGTGGGATTTTCACATCCTCTCCCCCTCTCTTTTCTCTTTGCTTATTGGACTGTGTGTTCTTATCAGCGTGGAGAGCACAATGCTCGGTGTGATGGAAAGGTATTAGCCAAACCGCGGTAGCTACGTCGTCAGCACTTCTCCCTCCTCCGTCTGCGCCGCCGCCGCCGCTCCTCCTCCTCCTACCCCCCCCCCCCCCCCCCCCCGCCGCCCCCTCCCACCTTCCCCTTCCTCCCTCTCTTCCTTTTCATTGGAATGTGATTCTTAAAATATCATCGCAGCAGGTAGACGCGTCTCATTCCTCCCGCGCCTCGGTTGCGCTGGACTTCGGAAAGATCTGTGCTCTCTCGCCACCTCTCCTCCCCCGTCGCGTCTCTCTTTTGTCGGTTCCGGAGCTGCAATCTTGCAGGGTAGTTGCGCAAAGATTGTATGTAATAAAAGATTGCAGGCCCAGATTTGGAATGCAGAGGGAACAGTGCTGACGGACCAGAGTGTGGCAGAGTGTAGTCGCTCTAATGTGATGATTGTACGTTTGTCCCGGGCGGTTTGTTGGAGGTGCTGCTGCTGCTCTAATGACTGCCGTCGCACCTTCCTCCGCACTTCCTCCGACGCCGACGCGGAAAACACATTTCTCTTGCTTTCTCCACCTCGAGTTCTTCGGACACGTTGGTCGATTTATTGTTTGAAATGTCATAAAAAAGAAAACAGGAACTATCTCTGGTCAATTATACGACAACTTCCTTTACTGGTTATATGAACCAAGTGTATTTCAAGAGCTTTAACGCTATATATTATATTATACATTATCATACCAAATTATGTGTTCTTTTTAGGATTGAAGTAGCTGCAGCCATTAAGAGAAACATCTGACACTTTTCCAAGTTGGTGTGTTTATAAAACTGCTCAAATGTCTGATTCAACAATTTAACAACAATTTCAACACAAACGGCGACACGGTATCCATCGTGTGATAGCAAGTGTGATAGCACGCACTTGGGGTGGAGGGGGGAATGAAGCATCGTATATATTTAACGTAAGTCAAAAAATTCAAAACGGTGATTTGCTTGTGCACTCAGCAGCATGAGGGCAGTGGAGACAGTGGGACTCCAACAACAGAGGCTTAGACTGGAACCTGGACACTGGTGCTCTTTGTGTTTGCTGTAATCATTTTTATAACACGGCTTTAAAACTACCCCTAGCTTTATGCTTTTGCTCTTTATAAAAATCTCTTTAAACACTTAAAAACATAAAGAAATGATTAAAAACGCCCCCCCTCTCTTTCTCTCTCGGCACTCATCTGAAGAGCCGGCCGGCACAATAAGACTGCTCTTTCAGCACTGAGCCGTCGTTACATGGTGCCATAATTATACTGATAACATACATACATAAATGCATTCAACCTCTCACTCAGCACAGTGCACTGGCTGTGATTTCTTAATCTTCTTTCCTCTCCTCTCCCCTGCACGCATGTCTTCCTTTTTATTCTTTTTATTCCTCCCCCTTTGACTGCCATTATTTTTCATTTATAAGAAGCAAGGGAGGGGGGGGGGCTGACGGGGCGGGGGAGGAGGGGGTGGACAGAACGCATAGGAAAAGATGTGAGTTGTACGGAGAAAAAAAAGATGATAGAGAAAATGAGAGGGCAAAAAAAAGGAAGGGGGGAGGGCAGGAGGGAGGTGGGGGGGGGGAGAGATAGATGAGAGTTTGACAGAGATGTGCAGGGGAAATGCGCCGGAGATCTTTGGCACTTAAACTCTTTTACTTAATGGTCCTCCGAGGGATTGACGGCCAATAGAAGGGGGCACAGGAGAGAATAAAGAGGGGGCAGTGGGGGGAAGGGCAGATTAAATAATTGCCGTTACATTATCTGCTATATTGGGTCTTTTTCCGTGCAACTCTGCGCCACCTCTTCATCCAATCAGTCTCTGCCTTTAGCGTCTGTCAACCTCCCCACCCCCCCACCCCCTCCCCACCCTGTGTTTTCAGCAACGTCCTTCTGTGTCCGTCGGCAAACTCACCTCCTTTTTGCTACTTCAACATACAGAAATTTCCCATTACCGCTCCAATTTACAGTCAGCAGCACCAGCAAAGAATTTAGACTTGGCTAATTCTGGCATATTTACATTGACACGTTCATTTATATGCACTGTCTCTTTTAAATAAATAAAAGAAAACATATATATATAAAAGCGCAAATAACATTTTTGTTCGCATTAAAACACAAACTTTAATTCATATTTAGAGGATTTCCACCATCATCTTCTTTCCCTTATTTTGACTCTGTCCACTTAGCTGGCTTCCTGGCCGACGTGCCGCCCGCCCTCCCTCCCTCCCTGGGCCCAGCCAGCTCTCCTCAGCCATTCTCCATCAAGGCCGCCGTCTGCGTTTTATGGCTCCCTGTCGAACGAGGATCTTTTACAGGCCGACTGGACTTTAGAAGCCGCTCGTTTAGCAGCATCCTGCCTTAATTAAAAACCCCTTTTGTGCTTTCTGCCTTTTAACAATAAAAAAAAGGCAAGAGAACGGAGGGAGGGCAGGGTTACGGAGGGAGAGAATGGTAATGCGGAGAGGGAGAGTCTGGTGGAGGGAGTGGGAAAAGATTGAGTCGGGCAGAAGGGGGGGTGGAGGAGGAGATGGCGCTGAATAGGAAGTGATTGGGAGGGAGGTGGATAGATAGTAAGGAAGACAAAGGGATGTATGGAGAGATATGGACAGAGAGAAGATAGCTGTTAATTACAACTGCCATTAACAAGACACCAGCGAGCCTCCTCGGGGGAGAGACTGAGAGAGGGGGGGGGGGGGGGAGCCGCAGAGGCGGAGGGGGTGAGAACACAGGCACCAAACCAGAGCAAAGACGACAACGACCACTTGAGAGGAAAACAACAGTTTGGTACTTTACCTTCAAAAAGCAGATTTAAACTGAGTGGCTGAAATCTCCCAACTGTTCAGCCTGAGCTCGAGTGCCATCTGCAAACTGTGTGTGTGTGTGTGTATTTGCGTGCAGGATTCGTGCGTGTGCCTGTGTGGGCCTGTGTGTTTGTGTGAGTGTGTGTTTGTGTGTGATGCTGTCCGTGGGATGATTGAGCAGCAGAGAGGCTGCTTACTGATTACCTTCATGTAGAACAAGCTGCTATTGACTGGAAAGTGACGGATGACCATTGGCCGAGTATGTGTGTGTGTGTGTGTGTGTGTGTGTGTGTGTGTGTGTGTGTGTGTGTGTGTGTGTCGTACTATGGATGATTCTTTAGCGGTGCGTTTTACACACAGTTACCCTGATAATAAACCACGGTGACGTCTCTCTTCTTTCGACTCTCTCTCCATCGCTCCTTTTAAAGAGAACTGGTGATAAGAAGCCGCGTGTTCATCACTGCCTGTGTTGCTTGATTGCTGTGAATTCTTAAGAAAAAATAAACCTGAATACATACTCCCCTTGAACCAGAATTACTCTTTCCGCCTCCAAAAAAACATTTCTTCTTGTATTTCCGAGTGTGTCTGCTTTTCCTCCAGTCTGGACTGTTTCACTCTAACGCCCTCCTCTTCTTCTTCCTCCTCTCATCCTACCATTTTTACCCCCCACCCCCATCCCACTGCCTTAGGCTTCTCTGCAGAATGTCCAGTAAGGAGCGCCACCTTGAGTCCAATTGTCCGTCTTCGTACATAAAGACTGAGCCGTCTAGTCCCGCCTCCCTGACTGACAGCCTAAACCATCACTCCCCCGGCGGCTCCAGCGACGCCTCGGGCTCCTACTCGTCCACCATGAACGGCCACCCCAACGGCTTGGACTCCCCGAGCCTCTACGGCTCGAACGCAGGTCCGCTGGGTCCCGCCGGCGGCCCCGGATCAAAGCGCTACGAGGACTGTTCGTCAACCATCGGGGAAGATTCGCAGATTAAGTGCGAGTACATGTTGAATTCCATGCCCAAGAGGCTGTGCCTGGTGTGCGGGGACATTGCGTCGGGGTACCACTACGGAGTGGCATCCTGCGAGGCCTGCAAGGCCTTCTTCAAGCGCACAATCCAAGGTTGGCCATCACTTTGAACTTCACCTCTCCTTTTACTTCTAAGTTTGTGTCACTCTTGTCTTCCTTTTTCGGTGCCTGTCTGCGCCTTCAGCTCTTTTTCTGTTATTGTATCTACTCCCTAAAATCTATTCAGAACGGATGCTGATTTTACATGTCCAGGTTACTTATATCACAAAAACTAGTGTTGTAGTCAAGACCGCACCAACCGAAACCAAGACGTTATCAAGACTTCATATTTTGAAGAAAAATAACAACAAAATAAAAAACATTACCAGTATCCTTTTTAAATTCAAGTTTGCTTCTAAATGGAACAGCAACATCGCTTTTCAGCAAAGTATCCTTTAATATTTTTCTTTCTTTAACCATTTTCAGCTATTTTGAACCATTTAAAAAAAAAAAACACAACTTTGCGTCATAAAATTGAAAAATAAATTAACTAGGAATAAAGGGTTGTGTCACTCTGGGTTCGTCCAGTCCGAGACTGAGACCCTTAAAAAGTGGTTGTGAGACCAAGACCAATCTCCAGTACGACAACAGAACGAAGAACAAACCATGCCAGGAAAAAACAAAACATCAAAAACATCAGAAGTGCTGTTTTAAACAACTATTTGCAAGTAAAAGGACATTTATACACTGCATCGTACGTTATGTTCCAGCCGGGCCACTATCCCACATCGAGACCATTCGATAGAAGCCCGAGGCCAGACAGGAACCCAGTTTTTATATGGCACGCCTTCTCCTCTGTGTGTTGAGATCGCCACTAGGACACTGACTGCAGTCTATTTTTTCCTCCGTCCTTTACCATTTCTCCTCTTGTCACACGTACATATGGGCTCGCTCTCTCTCCAGCGTCTAATCATCCCCGTGCATATGCGCCAATTCAGTGACACGCCCCACTTTCACCCCTCAACCTTGACCCCTCCTCTTCCGCCACCGCCGCTGGGATGGCAGCAGCCAATTTCCTGGAAGTGTTTGCACTCGCCAATCGAGCTGCTTACGCCTCACACCAAGCACGTTAAAAATAAGCCTTGTGTGAGGGAGATAAACGCAGTGTCGGAAGGAGGTCGGAGGTTACGTGGAGGGGTCAGCAGTTCAGGATAGGTGGTAGCAAGAGTAGAGGGATTGAGCAATAATCCACATGATGAGAAGAGTACCAGGAATTAGGCCCAGTAATCCCTCACTTGTCTCTTGTTAGGGATAGAAGTCGTCCTGGAAGTGCGCAGGTATTTAGGCGACCCCTCAGCCGTGGTGAATATTCACTAATATTCACACACTCGACCTTTCAGCTTGAGCACCACGATGTTTCTCTCTAATCCCTGTAGACACGGCACAGGTCAGTCCCACATGCAGCCACTGCATTGCTTGAAAACACTTGAAAACAACATCTTTTGGTAAATGACCACCAAACATATGTCTTGATTAGCAGCTTAATGTCCTGCATTATAGTCTTGATTCTCAATTAGCTCCTTTAAAAAAAAAAAGAAAGGCTGTTATGTTTGCCTTGATCTTTCAAGACTAGGACGAGGAACTAGTGTTCATTTTTACTGGGAAATCACACCCTATGGATATTGTCACATTTTCTTAGTGGTTTAAAAGCAACATGGTGCCATGCATCTGCCGACTCTCAGATTAAAATTGATTGAAACAAATTGAAGTGACTCCAAATGCAGCCTGGAATAATACATGGCCTGTAGTAGGTTCCCTCATTTAAAAAATGAATGGACAATAACAGAAAAGTAAACTGGGGCAAGTCAATTTGTCAGACAGCTGACAGTTGGTCAACAAGTGTTTAATCATAATTTGTCAAAACTCCAAAGTCACATATAATTCCAAGGCCACATCGAACTGCCCTGTTGTCAGTCAGCACACAACTGCACTAACAAAAGCCAGCCAGCCAGCCAGCCAGCCAGCCAGCAGTCATTGATCCGTCGAGTCAGTCCTATCAGAAAATATTCATCTGCCCGTCCACCTATCTGTCGCTGCTTTCTTTTGCCTCCGATAAGCAGCTTTCCTCCCACTAAAGCCCCGGAGAGAGACAGAGAGCGGGAGATGTTGTGGCGCCCAAAGTCTTACATCTACTAGATGGTCACCACTACGGAGAGATGACCTGTGTGTGTTTGTTATGGGATGAGATGGGGACACGGTGCAATCCTGACAAAAGAGATTGAAGCGCACACAGGCCGGGAGAGATAAAGGTGGAGGCGCACGCACACAAACACACGCACACAAACACACACACACACACACACACACACACCCACACGAATGGAAAGGGAGTCGCACATCGGCGCGTAATCGCTCGGCGTGTTGGCTTTAACCCTTAATTTATCTGTCAGCGCCCCAGCGTCTAAGCCATAGGTCGACTCATTTCATTTTGAGGGCTCGTTGGAGGTCGCCGAGGTGAGGGGCCACGTTACATATTAAATATCAGATCCCTGTAAACACAGAAAGATGCCGCCATGTTAACATCGGCCCTTCTGAATATGGATGACCTTGAATCACTTTAAATCACTCTCACTCTCACTTCCTCATTTTCATTCTGTTTGTAATCCTCGCAGCTCCCGTCGCCGACATGTTTCAGATCAGAGAGGCCCGAGTTTGAGGTTACGGGTCAAAACTTGGGCACTGCTGAGCCGACGGCTGTCACGGATTGTCGCAAGGCAACAGGGAAGGGGAGTGGCGTCGGGTCGGGTAGCGACGAGATGGCTTTAAATCACAGATGTATTCCTTCGCAATCTCAATTCAGGAGAAAAGTATTTTCTCACTATACGTTTTGAAAGGGAATTTGGTGGGGCCAGTCGCTGCTCTGTGTTCTCAGACTGGGCTCTAGCATCAGTTTAGGAGTCTGAAACAGCCCCAGCAAACATCCTGAGATACACCTGGAACTGGCCCTGGTACATTTTCACACTTTCTGTTCTGCCTTTTTCTTTATTTGTCACATTCATTCTAATGTGTAAAGTCCATATAGAAGTAGACTGAGAGAGGCTGAGATTCACTCATGATATTATGGCGTCAACCAGCCCAACGCTGCAGATGTGTCTAACCGAGTGCGTCTGTGTGTGGGCCTGCGCCCATCCACCTAAGTGAGCACTACTTCATGTGTATGTCTGTGCACATATGGTGTGGGTTTCATGCGTGGTCGTGGGGCGCGAGCGTGTGTGTGTGTGTGTGTGTGTGTGTTTGTGGATGCATCTTGGCTGGAAAGCGGCGCCGGCCTCAGATGGGCAGCGGCAGACATATTGGTATGTTTCAAGCCATTAGCCAATAAAACCGCAGGTAATCACCAAAAAAATGCCTCCAGCTGGACAGGGAGGGGAGCGTGGGAGGGGCGGGGAGGGAGGTGGGGGGGAAGGGGGAGTCGTGAAGAGAAGGGAGGAGGTTTATAGACTAGTTTGTATGAGAAAAAAACAGGTAAAAGAAGGATTAAGAGAAAGAGAAGAGAGGGGGGAGGGTCATCTGGGCACGTGGATGCAGGAAGGAATTAGTGATACGTGCGAGCATGTGTGTGTGTGTGTTTGTGTGTGTGTGTCACAGCATGGAGGAAGTGACTCTGGCAGCTGCTGTTTCTGTGGCGTCAGTCCAGCGACACCTGACAACCTGCATCTATCACTCCCTTATTGAGGGAGAGGGATAAAGGGGAGCGATGAGAGTGAGGGGGGAGGGGCAAAGTGTGGGATAGGAAGGAATGGGATGGGGGTGGGGGAGGTAAAATGGAAAGAAGGGCACAGCGAGAGGAGTGCGGAGAGGCGTGAGAGCCTGGGAGAAGCCAAGGTGGGGTGAGATGTGCAGTGAAGAAATGATATCGGGGCCGATCAAGCGTCAAGCGAGGCCAGTAGTTCCCGTTTCTGCTGCCATCCAAAGAAAACGTAGTCTTAAAACGTAAAATCACTCATATGAGGCAGACCAGCATATCTGTCTCCATGTCCTTGTGCATTGATGCCAGTGAATGTAAGAGTGCAACCGCAAGACTCTGGTACGGGAAACGGTCGTCCTCCTTCCTCCTCCTCCTGCTGGAGATGAACTGGTAAAAGACTGGAATTGTAAAAGACAGACAACAAATAGCAGGAATGGGGAGTGGGGGGGCAGGGATGGAAGAGTCGGAGGCGAAACGTTGGGAGAAGGCAAAGACAAAAGACGGCTCAAAGAGCTCGGAGAGGCCAAAACTCCCTTCCCACCCCTCACACACACACACACACACACACACACACACTGCTACTGTACAATGGTGGTCAATTGTCATGCAGCAGGTGGACATAAGCAGATGCCTCAGAGGAGATTGCAGGGGATTTGGGGCCCCCTCACATATCCGCCGTCACTCTCGCACACAGACACGCACGACGGGGACACGCGCAAAAACTCACACATTATACATAGAAGCTGGCCAGAGCCTCTCAGCCCCTAAGCCCGGTGTCGCGCACAGGGACGACGCACAGAGGAAAAAACGCAGGGAGAGTCGCGATATGGCGACGGCAGGCCATCCTCCTCCGACTCCTGCACTGTCGCCTCCGCACTGCCGCCTCCTTTTTTGAGCCCACAGTGAGACGGCAACGGCGTGGGACGGGAGCGTGCACCCTTTCCTTCCACTCCGACAGGAGGCGCTCATAAAATCAGCAAAAAAAAACAACATGCATATTATGGTTTATGTGCTTCACGCCATTCAATTGAAACATCTGCAAATCGCAAGTGTACTTTGAAATTTTAGAAATATCGCTTTTATTTTGCGAAAAACTGTAATGGAAACGCAGCTACATCATTTGGAATGATGATTAACACCTGCTGACACAAGCAACAAACTTGGGGGGAGGGGGGGTGGATTTGCTTTGTCATAATGCCAAGTTGTCAACACTGCAAGCGGCCAGGGAGTGGCCACTTTTGGTGGTTTGGATTGCATGTATATACCTGGGGGGGGGGAATCTAGCCTCCTGGAGTCTACGTCACATCGTGCCAGCGTGGCTTGTTAAGATTTATTCCTCTCGCAGCGAGGTCTTAACACGTTTAGCCTCACTGTTACCCCGATGCATAAGTGGCTCTTTACTGCAGTTATCCTTTTAGCGGCACTTGCCGATTTAGCCTCGCACGGAGGAAGGAGCGAGGCCTCTCGCTGACCACACATTAACCCATGCAGATTCGCCATCATTAGCGCGTTTAGCCTTAGCGCCGTGTGCAACTGTCCCCCCCCCCCCTGTAATTGCTGAATTAATTTGTTCCTCATGTATCATCAGCAATGCAGTGGCTGGGCGTGAGCTAACTAGTCCCATTAGCAGCAGCCATTAGGCTGCGAGGGTTAGCCCAGCATTTAGCGTGTTTAGCCTCTACTTTAACTAACAAGGCTAATTAATGAGCATCTTGTCGCCCATTAGGAAGTGTGTGTCTGTTTAGCCCTTCTCCCAAGCTAACTAGCCCCCTTAATAAGCCCCAATAATGAGAAAACATCCTCTGCACAGCAGCAGTCAATAGTAATCACTGTTCGCCCCTGTTTCAGCGGGCGGGAGCTGCACCGCCGCTGCCGGGTTACTGTAGACGTCAGTGTGCGCGGGGAGGTGGAAACGCTGGGTTTCCACCACCTCGGACCTTCAAACGGCTCGCGGCTAATAGGGAAAACTTCCAAAACAAATAAACGCTTGAAGGCAACCCTTTAGCAGTGATGCTCCGCTGAGAAGGCGGCACGGCGGGGAGGAAAGAGCAGAGATGTAATGATAAAAGCACAGAAGACAGCAGGGAAAACAGGATGCACGAGGGTCCCCTCAGACCGACAGTTGCATGTGAAGAGTAAAAGAGCGCTTGACAAAGGGAATCTGGACAGTTTACTAGGCGATGGTGCCAAAAGTAAACCTGTGATTTGATATTTGATGCCGTTTTTTTTTTTTCTGCCCTGTAGCAAAAGAGAAGCGAGACTGAAGGTTCTCCCAGCCTCAAACACCGACCATGTGTTGTTGTTGTTGCTGTTTTGCCAAAGAGGTTGCGAAGTTAATAGACTTACATTAGCTGATAATCTTAACCTCATCTTTACACCTGAGTGCTACCGTGATTGAACTTTGGCTTGTCACGCAACCACACTTTGGCTACGGCAACAGCACATGAGCTTTTGTACACACGCAAGAGTCTTTTTTGAATGTCTTTTTCAGTATAACATTTTTATTTGCAGATTCCACCAAACAACCACTTGCTTCTATTTTTAAACACTGTCTGAAAAGAACAAGTTGTCTGTCCAACTGTCCCCCTCAATGTAAAACTAAAACCCTGCTCGTCTTGTCTTCCACCAACCTTTCTGTCCGCACACACCAGGCAACATCGAGTACAGCTGTCCGGCGACCAACGAGTGCGAGATCACCAAGAGGAGACGCAAGTCGTGCCAGGCCTGCCGCTTCATGAAGTGTCTGACTGTGGGCATGCTGAGGGAGGGTAAGGGAAAAGGTCTCTTCCTTATCTTCCTCAGTTAACTTTGCTGCATGCAGCAATGTGAGACTGGTCTGAATTGTGCCTGCTTATTATTCAGTCAATCCCGACGAGACTTCACACAGCTTTCAGAAAATTACCGCATTGAAATTGTAATGGCAGGTACCGTGAGATTTAAATATTTCAAATCTCCAGATGAAGTGAAAGATCGATGTTGAACATTGCTACATGCAACCTATAGCAACTGTTTACCCTCCTTTGATATGCACACACAGAATGTTTTCTTACAGTCTCTGTATGCATGCAGAGTGTCTTCGGAGTCCTCACGTACCTTAATTATGAGAGTATTTTGGAAAATAACAGGCTGAGTTTAAAAGAAACTGATAAATTGTCCAAAAACTGTATCCATCTGTATCCAAGAACTTCAGTAAGAGGGATTTATTTAAAACCGTTGCATTAATAGGTGAAGGGAACACTTCTCACGCTTGACGCAGCCCTAATCTGCGTCCCATTCTGAAATCTGAAAGTGAGCCGATGCAAAAACAAGCGCAGCAAGGGGATGTTTTTCAGACTCCCCCGCTGCCTTGATGAAACGCACTCAGTGGCTCGTTTTCGCCCCCTCATCGCCTCTGCCTCCAACTCTCCCCATTGTCTGCCCACCCCTGACCTTTCCACTCCCACTGCACTCCCAACGATGAAACGAGGGAGAGGAGTCCGCAGGAATGGAGAGAGTCGGGGCAGAGTGGGAGGGGTGAGGTGGGAGACAGCTTGGGGGAGGAAGGGAGGGAGAGAGATTGATTTATAGGAGCGGAGGAGAGGGACCAGGGGAGGATAGTTGAATGAAGCAGAAAGTGTGTGTGTGTGTGTGTGTGTGTGTGTGTGTGTGTGTGTGTGTGTGTGTGTGTGTGTGTGTGTGTGTGTGTGAGAGAGAGAGGAGAGGAGAGAGGAGGGTCAAGGTTGTAATTGATGGGAGACCTGGCCTCCGCCCCCTTCCTCACAGTGGTCAGGGAGCATGGCTCTGCTGATGTCTACACCCCCTCCCCCCCCCACCACCACCACCACCCCAAGTTCTCCCACTCGCTGTTATTTCAGCGAGTCCGTCGCCCTCCTCGTCTTGTTTATCTGTCCCCTCTACGCTGGCCCTCCGGCCGAGCTGGAGCCGCTGCGTCCAGCCAGGAGAACCTTTCTCAGCTTGCGAGGCCGCGAGCCCAATTCATGAAGCCGCCACCAGCGGGAAGGCATCGCTCACGGCCCTAAACTAAAATCCTAGAGACATCACGTGAAGATGCTTCCTTGGGATTGGATGATACAGTGAAGGGTCTCTTCCAAAGACAAATATTGTATGTAGGATTTATTGACAGAAAAGTTCAACGTATTTGAAAAATAGTCTCAATTCCTGAAACATTTTTCTCTTAAAGTGAAAAATGTTTCCCACAATCAGCAAATTTAATTAAATTTAAAAAAGTTCATTCTTCTTCAGCTTGCTTCACCTTTGTCCTCAAAGATCCTCCTCTGGAAATGAACCTTCTATAAAGTCACAAAGGGCACATACACCTCTTGCAGGTTAAACAGAGGCATATACATCCTGTTTTCTGGAGATCTGTAGCGCTGTTTTTTTGTGAATTAATTGTGCAAGGCTGCTCTACTGGAACCTGGGATGAAAAATGAAGATGGACCTTCAGTCCTCTTCCCTCGTATGAGCACACAGACAAAGAGACACACACATCTCTCTCTCTCTCTCTCTCTCTCCCTCTCTCCCTCCCTTACACACACACACACACACACACCTGCAGTCTGCATCTCCCAGTTGATCTGACACAGGCAGAACTCTCCTGTCTCCTCGCGTCTCATCTCCTGTTTTGTCCCACACATGTTTGTGTGGCCACAGAAGTGCAAACGCAGGTGTAAGCGTGTGTATTATTGGCAGCTCTATCAGCCCTCCAGTTCACAAAGCTGAAAACCACATCCTCCTG
Source organism: Nelusetta ayraudi (assembly GCF_046127955.1). Lineage (NCBI taxonomy): Eukaryota > Metazoa > Chordata > Actinopteri > Tetraodontiformes > Monacanthidae > Nelusetta > Nelusetta ayraudi. Next base: position 4,079,265 of record NW_027466055.1, on the reverse strand, counting down.
CCGGGCTCACATTCTGACCTGGCCTTCGTAAATTTTACAACAAAAAAACGACCACCAATTTACATGCTGGCCGTCATCGTGTCAACACTGTGCGGTGCGATGTGTATTTAGACAACATTGTTTGTTGTATGTAAACGGGAGCGATGGACACTATTGATTTGAACCTCTGCAGGATGTGGGTTTGACCACCAAAGCCAATGAAAGATCCAAACCATAGCTGCCCTTTGTACCGCAGCACCCGAGCTCCACGCTCATACATCATCTGCACACACAAACATGCTCTTACGCTCACACCTGGCACACACACACACACACACACAAATATATATATATATACATCAAAGTGACACATTACAACCACCCCATTTGTTGTGCCGAGTGTGAATTTAATACAGGTCCCACTCTGCATATGGATGGTGGTCATTTGGAGAATTGACACCATCCATTTCCTTAAATTTTCTCAATTTTACATAATTTAGACTTGAATTTTTTTTTTAAACCTTAGTAAGTATGAAATAAACTAATGTGTCTCTTAATATCATAGTGTATTGGTTTATCTTGCGGAAGCTAAATTGGATAAAATACAATGTATTTGAGCTATTGCATATGGCACATAACCAAGACCAAATTTAACAGGATACATCATTTTCCAGCCCTGCTTAAGATTCGTTTAAACACTTTTAATGCTGGTGTTTTGGTTTTTGGGTTAATTTCCAGATGTCGTGATGACTTCACTACCAGTCAAAAGTTTTGCAGTTTCTCACTGAAGACATCATAACTACGTATGCACACACATGGAATTGTGTTGTAAAATAACCCAAACACGCTTTGCATTTAAATTCTTTCAAAAAAAAAAAAAAAACATATTTGGAGTTATTTATCATGTTTTTCTTTGCTGCATAATTACATATATCTTGCTCATATATTTGATGTCTTCAGTATCTATATGCAGTGTAGAAAGTTGTCAAGATTAAAAGAAAAAATTGCATGAGAAGACGTGTCCAAACTTCTGGCTGGTAGTGTATTTATATAAGGACGTTCAAAAGAATTGGAACGTAGCGCTGTGTCTTTATACCAGCTGTGAGATGCACCTCATTCACCGGGTTTTCAAACCACATAAAGCCATATCGGGTGCGTTTCAAGCCACCCTGCTGGGCGCAAGTGTCGTTATGGCACGATGGCATAGATGATGATGATGATGATGATGATGATGAGCGGCTGGATCAGTTAGCATCAGGACTAACTGGGCTGGTCACGGCCTACCTCACGGGTGATAGGTGAAGATAAAGTGGTCAGGGTGGAGTGGCAGTGAAGCACAGAGAAGTGTGTGTGTGTGTGTGTGTGTGTGTGTGTGTGTTTAGTGGCTGTAGTTTACCCCTTAGGGCAAGATCTGCCTCAAATTAGCTTTGTCGCCCTGGGAGACAGAGAGGGTGAGATGAAGAGCAAGTGAGGCAGCAAGCAAGTGTGTGTGTGTGTGTGTGTGTGTGTGTGTGTGTGTGTGTGTGTGTGTGTGTGTGTATGTGTGTGTGGAGAGGCCAGAGGGTCAGTAAAGCAACTCGGTTCCTTTTCTATGCTCTCTTGAACACACACACACCTCAACATGTGAACAGAAATGCACCCACACGGGAGAACAATGAATATTTCAAACCCAGAGGAGAGCACAGGGGTAAACTTGGTGGGTGGAGTTTGGGAAGGGAGGTGGGGCTGGGGTGTGTGTGTGTGTGTGTGTGTGTGTGTGGGGGGGGGGGGGGTAAACTGAGGCGCTCCCACCCACCAACATGTGGGGGCTAATTTCTGGAGCGAGGCAATTAAAAAGCCCGACTATATTATGAGAACTTCCCCTCTGGCGATGGCTGTCTGTCCATTTTTAATGAGGTCATAATGATGCGTCAGCTGAAGAGAGAAAGGTCGTGGGGCGGGGCCTAGATTTGCCTAAATAAAAAAAAAAAAGAAAAGGTGACAGTCACAAGACTGTCGGGGGGGGGGGGTTGAAAGATAAGCAGCAAATTACTGACAAGGGGGTGAATTGGACAACAATGCTGCGATTTAATTTGACGTCGGTAAATAAGATAGCGGCAAACAGGAAGGAGATAACGCTAATGGCCGTAAACCGCCGCCGCCGCCATTTGCGCAGGGGGCCGGCGAGGCGAGTCGCAAAATCGCAAGTAACGCGTCAAATTGGCATCGGAGAAAAAAAAAAAACACGAAAGAAAAACACAGATCACACACGTTTGAAGATGAGAGCCTCCCCCGGCTGGGCCGCAGCGTCCAGGAGCCAGCAAATATTCACCCAGCGTGTTCATGTACATACGCTCGCATTGACAGATTTGCTCCCTTTCAACACGACAGCTTTGATAACGGCGACGGGTGATCGGACGCATCGAGACCGCCACCAGAAACAAGGAGGGGGGGGGGATAAAAAGCCTCTGTGTGCAGCAAACGGGCCAGATGGATTCAGATGGCAGTCGGGAGAGAGAGAGAGAGAGAGAGAGGGAGAGAGAGAGAGGGAAAGAGAGAGAGAGAGGGGGGGAGACGAGTCCATGGACTGCAAATATAAACCTTGGCGCGCTCCCTCGCCGCCCCGGCTCTTGCCAAATTTTGACCACGCCCTCCCCACCGGCCCCTCCCTCTCCAGCCCCACCTCCACCCCTCCCCCCTCTTGAGACCTGATGAGTGAGATCAGGTGGAAGGCCCCAGCCTGCGTGAAGGATGCTGCCAGTGCATACAGACAGCTGGCTGCGTGCGCCATCACTCGACTCTCCTCATAGCCACACGCGCATGCAAAGATGCAAAGAAAAAAATTGGCTGATGTTTTTTTTTTTTTTTTTTTTTAATGTTGAAAGAAACAAGAAAACATGATGGTAAGAAAGTGAAGGGGAAGAGCCAGACGTTGGGAAGTGGAGGAGCAGAGTGGGGCAGCACAGGAGAGCAGAGCGCCAGACAACTGGTGGCGTCTGATGTTCCCCAGTGGAAAACTTGTAGCTAAATACGGCCCTGTAACGGCTGTCCTGAGCGTGTGTGTGTGTGTGTGTGTGTGTGTGTGTGTGTGTGTGTGTGTGTGTGTGTGTGTGTGTGTGTGTGTGTGTGTGTGTGTGTGTGTGTGTGAGTGAGAGAGAGAGAGAGGGGTGGGTGGGGGAGAGATCAGCATCTGGTTGCATCCCAGCTTGAGGGAGCGATAATGGAAATGCCGAGAGATCTGCCTAAGTGCTCTCTTTTTCACACACACACACACACACACACACACACACACACACACACACACACACGCACACTGTCAGTTTGGCAAGAAAAGGAATGAGGCAGCCAAATCAGTGTGTGGTGTTTTAAAGTTTTACGGTTGGCATTCTGCAAACACGTTTACATTTTCATTCTTGTTTTTTTGCCGTTTTTTGCTTGATGAGAATTTGAGGATGACTTTTTTGTGCGTGTGGTTTTGGATTCCCCTCTGAATGTTAGGCAGCGACTCCTTCAGTCGTGTGAAAAGGGACACGTGGCCGCCCACGTGTCATTCTAAATGCATTAAAGTACTTTATTAAGGTGGCCTTTAAAGGCAAAGGGGGAATTAACGTGGAGAAAGCTGCATTCCCATGCTTCCACACACACACACACACATTGTCTCCCTCTCTCTCACACACACACAGACACACACTCACACTCACACTCACACATATTCACACAGCAGTGACAGCCACCTGCCCGCTGCCTCAGGCACTGCTGTTCTGATCCGTTCTGGTCTAAGCAAACGTCACCGCGCGACACCACATGCGCTCCCCTCTTCACCTCCCCTCCCCCCCCACCCTCCTCTTCTCCTCCCCTCCCTTCTGTCCTTCCACTTGTACTTTGTAAAGCCTATGTTTTATGCAACCCAGCAAAATAGACCATTTTTCAGAATTTAGATTTTTTTTTTATGTCCTTCCATTTTTATCTTTTCGTCTGAATTGTTGTTTGCGATCAGTTTTTTTTTTTTTTTTAGTATTTTATTGTCGTTTTGAAATTATTATTGTATACACACCTTTACACATAACGTACCCGACTATTGTTTCTTCCCCCTGACCCCGTCCACATGCATTTGTCAGATGTCAAAGGCTTTTCATGTGCAATCCCCTCAGTGCTAACACACACACACACACACACACACACACACACACACACACACACACACACACATGGTGACACAGAGTGATACCAGTTCAGGGTGAAATCCATGCTGATGTGATCGGCGCCGCACAAACTATTGACAGCCAGCAAAATTCCCTGGAGAGAGGAAGGATTCACCTTCATCACTGTCATTTCATCACTTCATCACTGAGAAGAATGATAATGCCCTGTTTAAAAAAAAATAATTTTATATAGCAATTGACTAAGGTGGTTGGATTTACTGAAGGCGACAAGAACCGCACACTGTTCCAAATGTTCTTAATTTAGTGAAATTATTTTTGTCAGTGTTAAATTGCATCAATAATAATTGTTTTAAATTGAGTAAATGTGGCAGTGGCAGTATACAGTTGACCTTTAATGTATATATATAAATTATCATTACACTTCAAAATATTATTTGCACATTATTTGTTGTAATAACCGTTGTTTTTCTATTTCAACCACAACCAACCAACATTTTCTTGATGTCCTTCCTCACTGTGTCTAATTTTCCATATTGTCCGTTAGCTTCCTGCACCATTTTCCCCTCGTATAATCGTTCTATTCTTCCTTTATCTTTTTATGATCCACCACCTTTGCCTAAGCCATACACCCCTCCACCCCCCGCCCAGCTCTCCCTGGCCCTCTCTTCGCCTCCCCTCCTCCTGCCCATTCTTTATAATTTGAAGGCTCATTTGTTAGGAGGAGGTAGAGCACTCTCACTCTCCCCCCAGCCTCCCCTGTCTCTTTTTTGTGGACTTTGGAAATATAATTTTCAATTTTTAATTTGATTCATTTAGATTTGATCATTAATCAGTGCTGAGAGAGAGTTAATTTGGTGGAAAATAGATGAGGTAGTTAGAGAGGGCTCTTTATAAGAGGAGCCCCGCACGGCACGGCCTCTTTAAGGTGGAGAAAGGGGAAACGGGAGTCGCTGTGCTAGAATTGTGTGATGACGGAAAGGTGTGTGTGTGTGTGTGTGTGTGTGTGTGTGTGTGTGTGTGTGTGTGTGTGTGTGTGTGTGTGTGTGTGTGTGTGTGTGTGTGTGTGTGTGTGTGCGTACGCAGGAGCCTCAGTGTTGGTCTGAACCCCACGTGTTCAAGGTGGAACCAGCTTCCTTTCCTCTGGAACTAAGATAGTTGCCAGTTGGCACCAGCGTCTTTTTTCATCATGTGGTGCTAAAAAAGGCTGTGCAATCAATCTGGTCTGTGTTTTTTGATTGACCTCTGGTTAAATTCAATGCAACGTTACTTATGAACGGCAGAAATTATAATTGTTTCGTCTGAAGCCGATCAGGAAACCTGTCCGCAGTCTCAGTCCCTCTGCTTATTTATCGTCTTCTCTCTTCTCTTCTTTCATTGTATTCAGAGTTGACTCTGATGTTCTGCCCTATGGCTGCACAGCTCGCCATCGGATTGGCCCATAAACGTTTCAACTAATTAGAATGAAACATTGCTGCGCTCGGCAGGCGTGAGAAACGCGACTTTATCTCGGAATCTTTTATTTTAATTTCTCACAAAATATCCCTCCGGCCCTTCTTGCTTCTCTCTCTCGCTCGCTCTCGCTCTCTCTCTCTCGCTTCCTCCGCAAATGTTTCTCGCCCTCTTTTCATCCCTTCTTCCAACACTCCCTGCCTTTTCCCTCACGCTACCCCTCCTCTGCTGACCAACCGCTGACCCAGGTAGTGACTGAGCAAGCTGCTTGTCGGAGCTTACCCAAACACACCACGGGGTTGTGGCTTGCATGCACATTGTGTGTGTGTGTGTGTGTGTGTGTGTGTGTGTGTGTGTGTGGTGGTCCAGTGTCATCAAACGGTCAAGAAACTCTTAACGCTGGGGGGTACAAATAAAAAACCACACACACACACACACACACACACACACACACACACACACACACACATACATTCATACAGAATACCTGGACAGTTGTCCTGCCTTCCTCTTGCACACACACACACACGCAGGCAACACACTGGCGCCTCGTGTTCGGTTCACTGGCTCGGCTGCTGTTGGGCTCGTTAGTTTCTTGGTTTGGTTCCCTCAGAGGAAATATCACTGTGAGATGTTTTGGATTAAAGTGGAAAACACGTACTTACAATTCAAAAACATGCACAAACATCCTCCCTGGATTTTTTTTTTCCCTCTTCTGTCTGTAGAAACTCGCTGCTGCTGAAGTTCACTGTGTTGTCCTCGGTCACATTTTGTTCAGCCTCCTGCCGCTCGCTGCTGCTTTTACTTTCAGTTTGTGTGACTTTCACACAGCATCAGAAAAGCTGCTCTTTCCTGTTGCCTACCGAGTCCTCAGCCCTGAAACAGGGACTTTTTCTCTGCTTTGATGTAAATGTATTGTATTTTGAACAAATGAAGATATTTCAGATGGATTTCTCTCTTTTCTTGTGCAGCTGCAGCCTGCCAACAACATTCAACCACTAGTGTTTGCCAACAAAGTCAAATAAATGTCCAGCCACAGCAGAGTTCAATTACACCAAAGAGCTGTAGTTTGCTTACGCAGATACATTGCTGATATGACAACAACAACCAAAAAATGACTGTAGCACTAAAACTTTTTGCATTCAGCAGTGGCAGCATTCATAAAGCTTTCAGTCATTTGCATTTCTTGAGAAAATACAGCTTCTATATAAAAAGAAAAGTATGTGTTTGTTGGTCGGAAGCATCGATCCCCCCCCCCCCCTCAACACCTCCTCTCCTCTCACCTACTCCCCCCTCCAGCACCCCCTCCAGGGCACATGACACCTCTGTCGTCCTTATCCATCTTTAAGTGGTAACCACGGTAACATCCAATCCCCTGAGAGATCGGCCTAATTAAATTAGGACTCCTTTGTGTCAATTAATTAACAAGACACAGGGAGAAAGGAGCGGCAAGAGAGAGGCAGCAAAAGAGTGAGTCAGAGACCGGCCGAAGGTAGACACACACACACACACACACACACACACACACAATCAGGCGTTGCTCATAAACTGGCCGGTTGTCGCCATCGCAGCCCGAGCTGAGACAAGCTTCCTCTGACTCCTCTTCTTTTACCGTCAGGACCGGTTCTTCCCGGGAATGTTCCTTTGTCGTTTTCCGGGGGATGTTCTGTCTTGCTGCGCTCTCGCTGTGTATTGATGCACTTTTCTTTGCCTTTGCCTCCCAGGTGTTCGTCTGGACAGGGTCCGCGGCGGGAGGCAGAAATACAAACGCCGGATAGACGCCGACAACAGCCCGTACCTGAACCCACAGCTGGCTCTGCCCCCCAAGAAGCCATGTAAGAGCACCCACTGACACACACACACACACACACACACACACACACACACACACACACACACACAGGCCCAAAAAAATCAAATCATATTGTAGTTTATTGTGGCGCCATGCGCAGGCAGTGTTCCAGCGCATTCCACGGCGGTGGCGCCGCTGTATGAAACTGCCCTTCCATCAGTTTCCATCCAGTGCAGACGCTCGCATTGTAAAAACATTTAAACGCGCGCACGCTCTCACACACATACACACAATAAATAAGGACACGCGGGCTAGCGAGGCCATCTGTTCCGGGCCAGGTTTATTCCCCCCCCCCCACCGTCCCTACAGCTACCAGTCTGGGCTCATAACATTTTATACATGTAATATTTCCTATAAAGGTATTCATTTAGCTCCGGCGGGATTGGCTGCATCTTTTAAAGGCCTAAACCCACTGCCAGAGTCTGATGATTGAAAAATTAACAAGGGTGGAGGGGGGGAGGGTGAGAGTGACAGGTGGAGAGAGAGAGAGAGAGACCTGAGATGGAGGGGGAGGGAGAGGAAACGGGAGAGGGAGAGAGGGAGGGAGAGAAGGAGGAGGAGGAGGGGGAGCCAGAACCCTAATCCGGATTGAATCCAATCTGGCAACCACATCAAACTAGAGTTAGCTCTTTAGCTAACCGTCTGCTGGCACACATCACACACACACACACAGACACACACACACACACACACACACACACACGCACGCACGGTGCAGATTGAGCAGTGTTTAGCAGCTTGGTCCCCAAAGCCCATTTTGCTTAAAGCTGGAGCATATTCTGCTTTAGGCCAATATGCTGAATGGCTGCACGGCAGCTTAACGGGACTTCTGCACTACTAATCATCGAAATGATTGGATAATATGGATGCGTGTGCGTGTATGCGCAAGCGCGCACTGCTTGTGTGCAAACGGCTGCTTGCTGAGAATGCACGTGTTTGCATTCGGGCGTGGGGTTGGGGGGGAGGGTGGGTGGTTAATTGAATCTGCTCACTGGTAATTTAAACCCCCTTTTAATTGCACTGCTCAGATTATGGTTCGTTCTTAAGTGCAACTGAAGGGTTTATGTCGGCCAGAAATGGGAACTGTTGGTCCACATGGCCCCAGCAGAAGCTCCCATTTTTCTCCCTTTTCATGCACATAAACATAAATCTATGTCTTGCCGAGCGAGACATGGATCCACACTTAAGAAAAAAAAAAGAAAAAAAAGCGGGGGTTCGATGTAGACTTCCTTGGTCTCACTTTTTCTATCATCTCACACGCAGTCGATACACACACACAAACACACACACACAAAAGAAAGGAAATCTTTCCGTCTCTCTCTCTCTCTCTCTCTCTCTCTCAGATAGACGCACACAGTCTGTCTATCTGCAGCCCAATCCCAAGCCCCAGCATCGGCATTGATTGTGTGAGAACAGAACAATAGCCCAGGGTTTGGAAATGGGCTCCCATTGATTCTAATTAGGGAAACATTAAATAAGATTTACCCACAGATAGTGCTGTGTGACTGGGATTGCTTTGGTCCAAATGACCCCGGAGCTGAGGGGGACACTGATGAAAGGGATGTATATGCTTGTGTTAATGTACATGTGTGTGTGTTTGTGTCTGTGTGTGTGTGTAACAGAAATGGAGGATGGAGAGTGTCAGATCAATACGCATCTCACCCCCCCCTCCCCCACCCCACCCCAACTCTGATTCAGTCTCCTTTTGCTGTTTATCTCTATGCTGCTGTCGCTCTCCTGCCTTCAACAGTCTGTCCTGCGCTCTAATTCTACCTGTCTGTCTCCTCCTCCTCCTCTTCGTCTCCCTTTACTTCTTCCTGTCTTTCACTCAATCCCTCCCTGGCTCCTCCCTGGCTCCTCCACCCTCTGTTATTATTCCCATGCTTGATTAGTCAGTGGATTAATTTGGAAGCAGGGTATCAGTCTGTTACTAATGGGCCATAGAGATCTCATCACCACATGTCACCATTACCAGCTGAGCTGTTTGGCTTTCAGTATTATCGTCCGCCTCCTTGTGTAGCACCGAGGCTGCGAGGAAGACAGGAGATGTTTGGGGGCAATATCAGTCAATGCTGCAAATGGCTTTTTAACACCTTGAAGAATTAAAACAAATTAGAAATCAATTTCTGTTCTACCTGCATTTAGGCAACACATGATGTCAAGCAAATCCTCAAAAAAAGCTTTGGCAATGTCATAGAAAAAGATTTGAAATCTAATGATAATCCAATTGTGTTTTGGTTTTTTTAATATTCAATCATGTTTGTTAGGTAAAATTGTTTTATCTGTGTTTGCTTTTGACGGCTCCTTATGGTTTTTTTGGTAACTGTGCTTTTTTCATTTTAATTTCCTGTGCATATTCATGTCTGCAAACATTGTTTAGCAATACTGCATATGTGGACTGTGCAAAGTCAAAAGAATGCTAAACATGCTAAATTACTTTTTTTTTTTTCTTCTCTTTTCATTTTTACCAATTTTAAATGATTATTTTTGCAATTTCAATTTTTACTGGGATTTCTGTCTTTTCCAACATTGAACCATATTTTAAACCTTTACATGTGTGTTTCCAGGGCGCCTAGACTTTGACTTTATCTGACAGATCACTTATTTATTTATTTTTTTCTTCACCCCGAATGGTGTGGAACAACCTGTAGCCTGCTGCGACAAACATTCACCATCTCTCTGTGTCTCTGTGTCTTTCTCCTTGTCTGGTGGTCATGTCAGTTGCCTTTGGCTGCCTTGCAGATAACAAAATCGTCTCTCACCTGCTCGTGGCCGAGCCAGAGAAAATTTACGCCATGCCAGACCCGACAGTACCGGACAGCGACATCAAGGCCCTGACAACGCTGTGCGACCTGGCCGACAGGGAGCTGGTGGTGAACATCGGCTGGGCCAAACACATCCCAGGTAGGACGAGAGCGAACGGAAGGCGACGGTTGTGTCCGTCGCGCAAGTAACAGCTGTTTAGAATGGAAAGAAAAGAGGATAAGAAACGCGGCGGCGCTCGCAGGATGACAACAAGATAAACGCAGACGCCCGCGTGTGTGCCGGCAGGGTGATTCGGGGATAAGAGTCGGCTGCTCCAGATGCACTCCAAGCTGATTTACAGATGCACCGGTGCACCTAGTGGCAAGGTGTGACCTTTCACCCTAATCCTCGAACCCAGACACTTTGAACTGTTGACTCCTCCAGCTGATCAACTCGCTGCCCTTCAGGCACTCGCGCAGGAATTCTGACCTTTCACACAAAATCATAGATCTTTTGCATAGAGGTGGATCTTTGCATGCGTGTGTGCGCGTGTGTGTGTGTGTGTTTGCATCTCCTTGCCCAAATATTTTATGTATGACCAGATTGACGGAAAAGGTTGAGTGAAAAGTCGCCAGGCATGCGCAGGGATTTTTATTTTTGTTTTGAACGCATCTATTATTTTTAGATTATTTTTAGATAAGAGGTTTGATTTGTATCCCGCTGACTGTAACAGCTGATTTAATATCTCGAGCGTCACTGTGCCGCACCATTGGTTCCTGGGCCGCAATATGAGAAAATGAAGCAATTGAGGAAACTCAAATGAGCCACAAAATCAGAAAATCACTCCCTGAGAATCCACGAAGGGGGGGGGGGAACTGGGGAGCGGCGTCAGAAGGAATCCAAGCGGAGGCTGGACAGGAGGCGAGGTGTGCGAGAGGAGGAGATAATCTGGTTTTGGTCTCGCAGAATTGTGACAGCAGTGAGGAGGGTAGAGCCGTGTCTCAGATTTGCACAGATTAGCGCAAAGATTAGCCCCATTGTTGACGGGGGAAACTATGGGAGAAAAAAAAAGAACGGGACGGGGGAAGAATAGAATGGGAGGGAGGTTGTAAAGGCACGGCGGGAAACAGCAGCTTAGAAACATGAACACCACTCGGTGCTCCTGCGTGAATCCATGGCGGCGCCGTCGATGGCCTCGGACAGCGGGGATTCCCAGCGACGCTCCGCTCGCCCTGTCGATAGCGGTGATAACAGCGCAGAAACAAAAAGGAGCTGAAAATAGAAAATGGAAAGATTGGAATTTTCCTGTTTGCGTATTGATTAATGCGCAGACATAGCTATTGATCGGCAGCCCCAGTATAGTGTGGCCCCTTTAATATTTGTCCCTCTTCCAAAACAACCTATAGCCTTAATCCAATACTCGCCCTTTCTGCTAATCTCCCGGTCGCCCCGTTTTTTTTTTTCCTCTCTCTCTCTCTCTCTCTCTCTTTTAATCCATTTATCGCTCTCTTACTCTCAATCTCTACCCCTCCCCTCCCTCCCTCCCTCTCTTTTTACTGTAAATAACAGTCGCGTGTGTAAAAATAACCCTCGGCGGACGAAGCGGCGGCGTGAGGTCGGCTGGACGCGTCGTTTTAAATCAGGCTTTTACTCTTATGTTGCCCCTCATCGCGTTTCATAAGTGAATGGGCTGAGTAGCCGGGTCACGTGCCGGGCCGCGGTGGGCGAGTGTGTGTGTGTGTGTGTGTGTGTGTGTGTGTGTGTGTGTGTGTGTGTGTGTGTGTGTGAAGCGCAGAGATCACTTGTCCGGTTAGAGAAGATGGCGTGATTAGACGAAGGAGAAAAGCAATCTGATGCTCATAGAGAGAGAGAGCGCTAGAACTCTTCATCTCTCAAGTGAGTGTGTGTGTGTGTGTGTGTGTGTGTGTGTGTGTGTTGGTGTGAAGGTTTATGTTTACAGCTCTGAACACTGATCTAATACTCTCTCTCTCTCTCACACACACACACACACACACACACACACACACACACACACACACACACACACACACACAAACACATAGAAGGGATCTTCTTCTCAGACGGTAAAAAGAATTGTCAGACAGAAAACCGCCTCCTCAGCATCCTCTAGCATGCACACACACACACACACATACAGTCTCTCTGGCTCTCTCCCTTGGACAAAAGGCAAACAATAAAGGCTCCACAATGAATTTATTCTTGAATGATTTTGAAAAGAAGAAACCTGTTCACCTCTTCATCGCCGCCTTGTTCCACATCTTGTCAAGCGTGTGTCCGTGGTGCGTCCCTCCTGTACGTGAACGAACGCACACAAGCACGTCTCCGCCTCGCCTTGCTACAGTAATTTTTTTTTAATGAAATCGGCAGAGAGCGACAGAGAAACAAAAAAAGAGGGGTGGAGAAAAGAAGACGGAGGCAGAGGGAGGAGAGGAGAGGAGACGCGAAGGCAATTTATGCTCCCATGATATGGCTGAGCGCCGCGATGCGCGCACACACACACACACACGAACACACACACGTTTGCTCGCTCGCTCGCACTCGGGCCGCTAACAGTGGTAACAACGTGTCAGGGCGAGCGCCAGGCAGCTAATTTGAAGTCATTAGATGTCTGCCGTACTGGCAACAATTTGTTACGCGCGCGCGCGCAGAAACACACACACACACACACACACACACACACACACACACACACACACACACACACAGGGGTAGGGGGGCTGGGGAGGGGCACAGTCGCATACGCACCCTGAGTTAAGAGCCGTCTGCGGCTAGCGAGGAGGCTAAATTGTAAACTAATTTAAACATCACTCAGCGTTAGAGGGGCTGCCTGCAAGACAGGCCGCGGATAACAAGGCCAGGGTGCGTGCGTGTGTGTGCGTGTGCGTGCGTATGTGCATGTTTGTGTGCGTGTGTCTCTGCGTGTGTCTCTGTGTGTGTGTGTGTGTCTAGTCATGTTTGACACACAGACTCTGCCAACCTTAAAGACTTGTGACAACACACACACATTTACACTTATATCTCCTTGATTGGTATTCAAATGCCGTGTGTGTGTGCGTGTGTGTGCGTGCCCGTGCGCACACTCCTCCATTTCCATACTGATATGGCCTATATGCAAACATTTGATATGTCGTTAAGGCAGGAAAATGAGCTTTCGGACACGCTTTGTTTGTGTGTGTGTCTGTGCGTTTCGCCACAATGGGACAGCGCCACGTCGCGCTCGTCCACCCGACGACGCGTCTGCGTGTCAAGTGGAGTTAAAAGGCTGGCGAACACACAGGCACACACACAAACACACACACACACAGGCACACACACAAACTGTGTGAGACCCGTTCGTTTTTCGCTTTAAGCCCAAAAGGCAGCGCACGCGTGCAAACAGTTTCACACATGTTGGAAAGAGTAGACGTCAGGGAGCTGGCCAGGTGTAAATATAGAGGGGGGGGGTTGTTATTCAGGGGCCGTAAAGGGCTTTGGTGTGCAATAATATGAAACGTTGGGGGGGAAGATCTCGTTTAATAGCTCTCAAAGAGACAACTCCGCCGGCGTGTTAGACTGCACGTTATAGCCAGCTGTGAGTGTGTGTGTGTGTGTGTGTCTGTGTTTGTGTGTGTGGCGGGTGACGAGCGATCAGGTGAGAGGAGGAGAAATGCAAATATTTAAACAGGAGCGAATGAGAGTGAATTAAAGGAAAGAAAGGCCATTCAGAAGGAGGCATTTATCTGTCTGTAGAATTAGCCTTTTCATCCTCTTTTCTCTGCTCTTACGTCCTCATCCTCTCTTTCTCTCACTCTCACGCGCCCCTCCCTTCCTCCAACACTCCCTCACCCCCCCGCCCCCAACTCAAACCATAATAACCAAATGACTAGCAGGCAGTCATGCCAGCAGCTCTTATCTCTCGCTCGTGGACACAAAAGGGAAAAGACAGGCAGGCGAGCACTTGACTCGACGAAGGAGCAAAGAACGAGCGAGTGAATGAATCAACTAAAGACAGCCAGCACCTATAACAGTCCGGAACCAGGGGCCTCGCCATTAATGGCGCTTTTTTTTTTTTTTTTTTTTTTTACAACACCCCCTCTTCAATTCTCACTTTATTCAAGAGAGAAATTGCTCGTTCACCCCACATCCCTCCCATCACTGCCATTTCGCTGTTCTCTTCTCGCTATCTTCTCTTACTCTCCCCTTTTCTTTTCTTGGTCTTTTCCGCTTCCCCTCCTTTCACTCCTCTTTCAATTTTGACACTCAGGATAAGCAGTCTATGTGTCGTCAGTATGATTGAGCTGTAAAAATGGGGGATGGGAAGTGTGTGTGTGTGTGTGTGGGGGGGGCGCGGGGGGGTTGCTGGCGGCATGTTCATTTAATCAGCCTTTATGGAGATATGGGAGAAGGGCTTTGGATGGTGGGATAGTGTCTGAGGAGGGTCAATTCTCTGCTGACATCTGCACACCTCTTATTTTTGCTCTCATTGTAAATCCCATTGGCGTTTGTATCATTTACTTTTTTTTTCATTTATCTGTTTCTTCTGTATTGGTTGCTTATTTTGTTGTAAGGGTGCACTGCACACCAGCTATGATTTAAACATGAATGACGTCTGATTCGGACAAACTTGATACCAGCCACAAAGTAGCTGCGTTTCCATGACAGGTTTTCGCAAAATAAAAGTGAAATTGCGATTTCTCGTCCCACGAGATTTTACGATTATGTTTGCTTGCTGTCCAGAATGGTTACTATATCTAGACAACAGGGAATTAAGAAAGAATCCTACATGAACATCTCCTCTTTAGCAATGTCTTGTGGAGTTCCCCAAGGCTCAGATGTCGGCCCTCTCTTTTTTTCAAATCATTCTGACTTGGAACGGCTTTCGCCCAATTTATTTGTGACTTTCAATGGTCCTTGTTGTCTTCCTTTAGCATCTATAAGCCTCCTTCTCTGTTTTGAACCCGAACTCTGTGTGTTGTTTGTCTGAACAAAATTTCAAAGTATCTTTTATTGTCGATCAATGGAGTAAATGTGGTATACGGAAAATGTGTACAGCAAAACTAACAAAATGATGGATTGAACGACAGACAGCAAAGACAAACTGTGAACGGAATGCAGGGCTGCATTCACTGCATCACCTCAGGAAAACATGGATTCTCCCCCTGAGTCTATATCACAAAAATGTTTCTGACCCGGTGACTTAATATACCCCACATGTCCAACCTCCCCGCTGACCTTTCTTTGTGTCTCCCTTTACTTCCATCTCTCTCTGCCATTCCCCCCTCCTCCCCCACTGTTGTTGACCTGACCTGCCACCTTCTCTCTCCATGGTATCCTTAACCTCTTCATTA
Organism: Nelusetta ayraudi; assembly: GCF_046127955.1. Lineage (NCBI taxonomy): Eukaryota > Metazoa > Chordata > Actinopteri > Tetraodontiformes > Monacanthidae > Nelusetta > Nelusetta ayraudi. The sequence goes on along the minus strand of NW_027466055.1, from coordinate 4,063,750 downwards.
TCAAGTCAACCTCACCCCCCCCCGCCCCCCAGCGCACCCCCACCACTCTCTCTCATCCCCACTCGCTCTGTCTACATTCATCGTTTAGCGCTGGCTTAAGAAATAACTTTGTCTCGGGCCGTTCCTTCAGTGGTGACACGTGGCTGAGATTTAAAACATTCACAGCCGCCCAGTGCAGCTGCCTTCGCGCGGCCGCAGCGCTAATCCCGTCACAAATGAGTTTTTACTCAAGACATTTAGTCGGGGCCAGTCAAACAGCCAGTCAGAAGGGTAGCCAATCAGTCAGTCAAGAAAACTACACGGCCGGTGAGCCGGAAAGGCAGCCAGTCAGTAAGCAAATATTGATTAATAGGAGTGTCCCGCTCCTTTTAGCAAATCAAACGCTGAGCCTCGGCGGACGAAAGGAGGGGGGGGACCTTCGCACGTACGCGGAACCGCGTGCGCACGTGCACACATGGGTGCACACACCCCTGACTCTCGAGAGTGCGGCTCTCTAAATTAACACTGACACACATAATAACACTTCACAATGGGCTTCACAAGATGCAGAGCAGCACCGTGCGTGATTGTGTGTGAGTGTGTAGTAGTGGACGGTAAGAGCCCAGGCCGATGGTGATGTCACTCTATGGCTCCCCCCCCCCCGCACCCCCCACCTTCCCCACATTAAGTCTGGTGCTGTCATCAATCAGCAAAGAGCTTGTTGGGCTTTGGTTGTGTGAGTGGTAAATCAGACAGGAAACATCAGTCGGCTGCACACACAGCAACACAAAGTGAATATTGCCTGTATTTCCTCTTAGGATTCTTAATTCAATGGGCTTTATTGTAATAAGGCTTTGCAGAAGTCCTTCCATTCACTTTGCCTTCATATTAAAAAGGGGGGCTGGGGCGGGAGCGGGCAAGTGGAAACTACACTCACACACAAACACACCAGAGTTCACATAGATTTGTCCTCATTCTGTCGGCTGAAGCAAGCTCACCTTGACAGCGGCTGCATGCTAGGTGTCCTTTTATATGCACCAAAATACAGTGAGCACACTTGGAGACACCCAAACAGCTCAAGGCGCAAGCATGAAAGACTGAACATGAATACAAACCTACAAGTGATTGTTTTCTAGTATCAGGGAGGAATATTTGCCAAATTCCATAGATTTGAATGTTTTTTCTTTTGACTCTGACACGGTAGAAGTTCAGATGCTTTCGGGTCGACGGAGCCGCGACCGGATACCTTCTGGTAAACAACTAGGAAATGTGCTCTTTTCAATACCTTTTTCAAATTCTAATATGATTGAACTCATGACTAGAACTTTCTTAGGATCTGATTCAATTTTAGATTTAGAATAATAATTTGATTGTGTTCGTCGGCCGCCGCTCAATTTTGTTTCTTCTGTGTCTTCCATTATTTATTGTTGTGAGCTCTTCCGGATGTTGATTTTCTCTAAGCTCTGTTGGCCGTGTTTGATTTCCATTTTTTTGCTCATCCCAGAGCTACATAATACATTTAGAGGCCAACGTCTTGGTTTCAAGTTCGTGTGTTCCCCCTGCCTCGTTGTCTGCATTCATACATAAAAGGCCTCCGCCACGGTTCCCTCTTGCAGCTTATACAAACAAACATACCCCTGTTTGCAGATGGAAACAAATATTGATGAAATCAAATTGGGAAGAGAATATTTGATATCTGAGCTTCATGTTTGGATTAAGTTGGGCCTTTTATTGGGAAAGGCCCGTGGAAATTGAGAGCTTGTCACTAATATGAGAAGTAGATGAGAGGAAAAAGAGGGGCGCCGCCGCTTTCCTTTGTTTCTTGCGTCCCTTTGTCACCGTGTTTCTGCCATTTTACTGTTTGTCCTTCTATCTGGGTTGGAGTTAACGCCGGTGTGTTCGTCTAAGCCAGAAAAAAAAAAAAGAATCAAAGCGGAAGAGCATGGGAGAATATTCGGCGTGCAATGTTGCATCGTTCATATCGGCAGATGATGTCACGTGTCTCCTCAAGTTTAAGTCTCGAGAAGAAATGCTTGCTCGCCATTGGACGGCGGCGTACCTGCGCTGAGATGTAAAGCAAAGTGGCAGACACCCATTATATCTGTGACTCTGCTCTGTGCTGGGAGGTGGCCATTGTTGAAGGAGTTCTCTCTCACACACACACACACACACACACACACACACACACACACACACACACTACATATTCAGTCTCGGAGGGCACGTTCCGTCTGTGTTGACTCTCCCGTCTGTCCAAAGTCTCGTGTTTGTTTTGTCATCATTGTGTTGACAGTGTTTCCATGACAATTTCCCCATGATGACAGTCAAACACACAAAGGTTTTGTCTGCTGTGGTATAAAAAAAAACATAAAAAATATCACACGTTTTTCTAGGCACAACACACATCCATGTATTGAGCTCATTTAGGTCACACCTGGGTGGTGACACACCCTGTTCAGCCTGACGTCTGTCCCCGGGAACTGTCTTCACACGTCTCAGCTGTTGTCAGCGTCATCACGTCGGACCTTGTTGGGAATTTTCCAGCAGAAATTTTCTGAATGTGAAAAAGTGGGAAGGCAGCAAGTGGAAAAGAAGAGGCTTCACAGATTCACTTACAGCTCTGTTAACACAAGTCTTGACTCCCTTGTACTACTTTCAAGATGTCTAATGAGAATCAGCCTTCGATTATGCCTCTCCAGAAATTCACTTTTAAAATTTGAATATGTTTCATTCTTTTTCAAATTCAAATGAGAAAATTCCCCCACGCTTTTTGATGTTGGAGTTAAAAACCAGCTAAAAAAAAATAATAATAAAAATTGAAGTCATGAGATATGCGCTCAGCAGCCCATTGCTGTTTTTCTTATTAGTTTGATTACATTAGCAAATCAAATTCATTTGTCTCTCAGCCTTTTGAGACACAGTCTGCAATCTGAGTACACTGACTAATCTGCATCAAATAATGTCTGTCTCCGTCTCTCTCACACACACACAGAACACACGCCACAGAGTAGCAGCGGCAGGCAAAATCACACATTTGCAGAAAACACTCGACAAATATGCAGCCCTCCCTAAAGCAACAACAACAACGCACTGCCGACGTGCACAAATCCACTCATATGATGACATGCGCGCTTTCATATTGCGTGACATCAGACGAGCAGAGACAAATAAATCAGCGCAGCATCCAAGTTGGCGCTAACAAACGGTCAGCTTTTACTATTTTCAATTTGCTTGCATGTGTGTGTGTGTGTGTGTGTGTGCGTGTGTGTTGCGCACATGCACGAGAAAAACAGCGAGAGAGAGAGAGAGAGAGAGAGAGAGAGGGAGAGGAAGGACGAGATGATGTGATGTGATATGATATGATATGCTGGCGGGGCATAAAGATAGATGATCATAATTACGCACAGGCCAAACTCCATTTCAAATCATCATCATCCTATTCTATCTGTTGGTGCACATGTGCGCACATGCACGCACGCACACACGCACCCGCATGGTGCGGGGGATTCACAGAATTCCATGGCCACATATCACACACTCCTGGACAGGCTGCACATCTGCTGGAAGGAGGACCAGGCTTGTCAAGCCGTCACATTATTACTGACGGTTCATGCAAAGTTCACACACGGCCACAAAGTGGTGATTCTTCCTCAGCTCGCTCGCTCTGTCCATCTTTCCTCCATCCCTTTCTTCCCCCTTCATCCCTCAGGTTGCCACACCCCCCTCCTCCCCCACTCTTTGTCCCTCAGACCCTCTCGTCCCTCCCTGCCTTCCTTTCATCCATCCATCCTTCCTTTATTTCGTTTCCCCCTCCAGTTTTCCTTTTCACTTGTTGTCCTCCTCACCCGCATCTTTCCGCCCCCTCCCTCATTTTTGCTTTTTTAATTCGTTTGCCCCCCTCCTCTCCCTCTCTTTCCCGCCCTCCATCCATCGCCATTAAATAACAGTCTGGAGGATTCATCCCCTCCATCGGGGAATAAGCAGGTGGGAGAATAGTATCGGAGCGTGCCTGTCACCAGCTGGGGACGACTTATGGTCTGTGCACACAACACACAACACAGAGACTAATTTTACATCTTATTTATTTATATTTATATATCTTGTCTGTGCGGAGGGTTGGAGACGGGGGGGGGGGGGCAAGCACATGAAAAGAGCAGGCGGGCTTCCCAAATACAAACACACAGAACACCAGCTGATAGGCAACTGTTTGAGTTTGTTCTCTGCTCAGCGTCCGGCACAGTGTTTTGAGGGAGGGGCTGCTGGTTCATTTTCAAAAGTCTCCCAGTGACACTTTGGGTACAATTTGCCGATTTTAAAGTCATTAAACTGTTCAACCTGTAGTATAAAAACAGTTCATTGTTACATGAAAACAGGATTATTTTATTAAAAAAAAAAAAAAAAAAAAAAATCTGTTCAGACTTTTAAAGAGGCCGTACACTTCAGTTAAAGTGGAACACTGACGTCATCCTTCCTGTTTCTGATAGTTTTTGCGTAGTAGTAGTATATAAAAATAATAATAATAATAATAATAGTATAAACCAGTTTAAGTGTCTGAAATTATATATATATATACTATAGGAGGCTCCATTCTCATACGAGTGTGTCACTGTCCATCTGCTACATGCTAAAGGTTCGTCGCTGCTCTTTACACTTGCAAGCACCCAAAAGCCAAACACACGTCACGATCACAGAGTGCTTTTCTGTCTATTTGATGGGACGTTTCATCTGCAGGCTGCGATCCCAGCTGGCTGCCTTATTGTTAGGGTCAAACTGGTGTGTGTGTGTGTGTGTGTGTGTGTGTATGTGTGTGTGTTTGCGTTCCTCTTAGCAGAGCTGATTCATTCATGATGCATTTAACCAACATAAACAACATGTATATAATGTGTGTGTGTGTGTGTGTGTGTGTGGTGCATGTAAGTGTGTGTGCTGTCCATCAAGCCACACACACACACACACACACACACACACACACACACACACACACACACACACACACACACACACATGCAGCCGTACCAAACCATTGGCTTGGTTGCTGATGATGACATATGAGTTCCTGGCCTTGGTAATGGCTGTTAAATCTCATAATTACACGCTTCTTTATTGCAATGCATAATGACCCCGCAGCACTATTGGACAATTAATTAAGATTTTCAGCCCGGGCTTTTTCAGGCCCAGATGAGGAGGTAGAATGAGGTCTAATGTTCTTGTCTTGGAGCGAGAACATTAAGGCAGGACGCTGCAGGAAGAGAAGGCTGTCTCCCAGCGTGCATTCATTTTCATCTTTGTCTTTCCTCCTGCGTGTATGTGTGTGTGTGGCTGTCTGTGGCTGCGTGTGTGTCCGTCTGTGGCTGCGTGTGTCTCTTCTGTCTGCCTTCATTGCTCCATTGTTGAGCCCGTCCTCTCCGTGCTTGTCCCGGATGATGATATTGGAGACCATATCTCTAATCTGTGAATGGTAAATTAATCCCTGTGGAGTTTCCTGCGGTCCCCTCTCTATGGGAAGCTACGGGGGATTAGGAAGATAAAATCAACACGGCCTCATAATCTCATATCCAGACACCCGGCCTGGACAGGCACCGTTGGGTTTGTGTTTTAGAGCCACAATCAGCATTTTTTTTTTCTTTAACAAATGCAAAAAAAGTACGTCGTAAACTGTCGTCACACACACACTTCTCTGCATGTTTAGGTTTGTCATCTGTCCATTTGATAAGCAAATAAAATTTGCCATTGTCCCTTACGCCTCCACCAATGTCACCTGGGACGCAGTCCTGCCCTCACAATCCTGCACAGGAAAATTTATTATGGCAGGATATTGTTCTGCAAAGTTAATCCACCAAAAGATCAATAGACTGTCACAGGCCAGTTAATTGAACAAGCTGGGAAAGCGAAATAATACAGGACAGACAGACGGACGGACGGACGGACGGACGCTCACCCAGTTTGTTTTTTTTACAGTATGTTTTCACCGGGTCCCGGTGACCTGCATCCCGCTCTTAATCCCGCGTGGCTTATCCGCAGGTGTGAATTTTTAATGCGAGCTCCAATCAGTGTGAGCTTCCCCTGGCGTTTCCGCTTTTGGTCGAGTGGCAGTGGTCAAGAAAATAACGCTGCCATTTTTTTTTTTTTTTTTTTGGATGAGAAATGTTTCAAGTCGCCGCCCGCAAACCCGTTTGTCAGCAGTGCGGCTGAGACAGACGCACGGACAGAGCGCCGTGCGTAAGCCTCTCAGTTCTGTGCACACAAGGTTAATTCCCCCGACAGATATGTG
>NW_027466055.1:4037500-4055000 GCF_046127955.1 Nelusetta ayraudi | reverse complement strand
GCACACGCACGCACCTGCACACGCACACACACTCACATGCAGGGCAGCGATGTGCTGGGAACTGTTGGAAACTTCACGTGTCCTAATGCAATCTCTATCTCAGTGGGCCAGAAGACTTAAATCTGTCCCCCGCAGAACACAATACGTGTGCACGCTGCACATGGACAGTCCACCAGTCCGCTCTGCTCACACCTGCAACCAGCGACAAGACCACTTGAAGCCGTTTTAGTCGCAGCTCTTTGCTAAAATAAGAAATATCGTAAAATAAAAATCATCATGTATTAAATTCTTAAATACAGATGAATAATATTGATTGATTAATGTAATTGCAGAGATACATATGACATACATATTTTCCCAAATCCTCCCCGCGACGATTTTGGCCATATATTGCCCGTCCATGTGGTGGAGGGCAGAGGTGAGACGAGGCAACGCTTGGGTGGACTTCAAGCAGACCAATGAGGTTTCATGCTTCTAGAAAAAGGGAGACTTAAAAGTGCAAGGCATGCTTGGTGCAATTTACGACACTGACGCACACTGAGATATTGTCATCTTTTTTGTTGCTCTTTTTAAATGTGAAAAACCATCTCATTCTGATAATTGCAGTTGTCTCCACTCTAATCTTTTCTTATTGGGCTTCTTCTTCCCTGGTGTTTCAGGGCAGCTTCTTTGGCACCGCACCCATTCTCCTTCCTCCTACTCTCATTTTCGTAAAGGAAGCCAACCGGTTGGGAAATTGTTTAAAAACACTTTTTTTAAAACACTTCTCATTGTACCTTGGCAAGATGGAGGAGTGAGAATTCAGTGTTAAGATGCCAGCCAGCCAGCCAGCAGCCGGGCGAGGTTAGCGGCACGCTGCCTTGTGTGAATTCAGTTTGGCCGGGTTGCGTTGCGCTGTGTTTCGGTGACAACGTGTGAACCGCCTTTTTACGACTTTGAGACCGATAAGTTGCGATAAGTGCGCGAAGCCCCTTGCTGTTAAGTTGCCGAGACACGTTGAGGAGCTTGTGGTCAAACATGTCTCAAAGCGACAGTCGTGCTGGACGGAGTGCAAACAGTGTAAGCAGGGGGGCCTGCTGTGGAGCCACGTGCACCTTAATGCAATTCTAGAACATAAATTCTGAACTCCTCCTGGCTTTACACATATTGAAGTTATTTGTTGAAACTACGTTTTCTCTCTAAAACGCAGTGCTACTCTCATAGACAAATGGATTCACTGCTTTTACAAACCACACACACACGAGTGCACTGGTAGCTATGAGCATCGCAGTCTCTTCTCACTGGTTCCCATTTGCCCTGTAACCACAAGAAAACAAATATAGGCCTCTTGGATTCATGTGTTTGCGCGTGTTTACGTAGCAACTGGGGCATGAGAGAGGGCTATCCTCTGTGTGTGTGTGTGTGTGTGTGTGTGTGTGTGTGTGTGTGTGTGTGTGTGTGTTTGTGCGTGCGCGCCAGATTGTTGTGCGGTCTCGGGTGTAAACGTGCAGTCAAGACTCATTTGGCAGACAAACAGGCCGCAGGGTGGCTGGGGAATTGACGCGCGTGTTTACGTGTGCTTGTCTTTGTGTGTGTGTGTGTGTGTGTGCGTGTGTGTGTGTGTGTGTGTGATAGAGCAAAAGGAAGAAGGCGAAGGCGCGAGAGCGACCAGCAGAGTTTAATTCCCTATGACTGCGCTGCAGCCTCCTTCTGTCAGACCGATGTATGGCGTACGCAAGCGCACACACACCTACATACTCACCTGCACACACAGAGACACACACACACACACACACACTCGCAGGTGCGACCAGGTTTCTAAATATTTCAGCAGAAGCGTCCCAAGAAGAAATGCAAGACGCGCACGTCAACCCCCCTGGAGCAGAAGGAGGTTAGCAGCTCGGTCTTGGCGCACCTTTTAACTCCTGGACGCCACAAACAGTCGACAATGACAATGAATGTTGCATAGATGTGTTTGTGTTCATCAGCTGTTACTAACTTTGAATTACATCACAGTGTGTGGCGGCTGTGCATTGCTGTCCAGCTCACCCAAGGCCTACGGTCCAGGCCATTTTTTTTTTCTTTTTTTTTTCTTATTTTTCTCTTTTTCTTTTTTTCTTCCTTTTTGCCTCCGGTTTCTTTATTATCATTTTTTTTTTTTGTCTTTTTAGTTTCCTTTTTCTTTTTCTCATTTTACTTTTTCTCTTTTCCTTTTTTCTTTTTTCTCTTTGTCGTCTTTTTCAGTTTCCTGTTTTCTAGTAGCGCCCTTCTAAACGTGGCCTAGGAGTGAGAGAACACTGTACATTGCGTAGCGTCTTCAAGATGTCCAGTGATGCGTCGTTCTTTGTCAGAGCAGAAAAGGAAAAAGATGGCAAAAGTCTTCAACTCTGGCCATGGCACAAAAATAATAAAAGGTAGAAAGGATTCGCTTTGAAAAACTTGTGAGGTTTGACTTAAATTGATGCACATTGGGCTCTGGATCACATAGCCTGCGCAACACACACACACACACACACACACACACACACACACACACACACACACACATTCCCACACATGGTACGAGATGCCTTATCAACAATGGGCAGAGAGGAAATGTAATTAGAGCCAAATAAGGAGCCTTCCTTTGTCAGGTGACATCACAGGTATGAAAGAAAGGTCTCCGCCCCCGTCCCTCCCCTCTCACGCCTCCAACACCCCCACCACCATCGCCACCACCACCCTTTCACTTTCTTCTCCGCCTCACTCTTCCTCGCGGTCTCTCCATCAATACCGCTCTCTCTCCATCATCAGCACTAAATTCCCATTGATGTTTCTTTTCTTCTGCCGTATCGATCGCTCCATGAGAAGGAGGGGAGGGAAGGGGAGGAGGGGAAGAAGGGAGAGATGGCGTTATCTGTTAATTAATTTGTCCTGAAGCTGGCCGCCTATTAATCAGACAGATAAGAGGCATTGGATGGCTGAACAGCGCAGACAGGCCAGTTGGAGGAGGAGGGTGGGGGTGGGGGTGGAGGGGGTGGAGGGGCAACGCGCTCACACGGGAAAACACGCACACAACACAAACACACACAGAGGTGGAGATGCACAAACACACGTGTAGCGATGGCAAAACTGGCCAGCACACTGAAGAACTCACTCACTAACGAGCAGCGCTGGTGGTTGCATTGGTTGAGAAACTGTTTGTGGACAAATTTCTGATGCCTGCCACACAGCCACACACACACACACACACACACACACACACACACGCAGCCAAACCACATCCTGATAAAAATCATTGATGCATTTCAACAAGAAAAGCTGCACTTTCAGCTCGATAAATTAATCACAAGGGTTTTAATTATTGGTCAATGTGTGTATGTGTGTGTGTATGTGCGCGCGCGGGCGCGTGTGTGCATGTTCCTTGTAATTAAGAGGGAAATTGGTGTTGATTGGAGATTTACGCAAACCCTTATTTAAAGCCCCCCAACTACTCGTGCACACGCCCTCTGAATGATGTTATTTTTTCCACCCCGTGCGTATTTATAGATTTCTGTTTGTGTGCATGCCTCTCCACTTTGCCAGCCCCACCAGATCAGATTCCACCAGGGGGATGTCCTCAAATTGATCGAACCGTCCCTGCTGTTCCTGATGCCCGGGCCGACGCAGGGACGGAGAAAAAAACAAAAAAAAAAAAATGCGCGTGCAGAAACACACTGGCACAAGTGGAAACACACAACTGGCGACAGCATTAAGTGATATTAACCCCTCGCTCGTGCCTCGTCTTCTCTTCACTTGACCTCGGGGTTCCAACAGATTCAATAAGCCAGACTGTGTGTCTGTGTTAATTTTAGAAATGCCTGAGCTTATTTCCCCTTCGCACAATGAATCCTGAGGACCCCCTGAAGACATCGGAGACAAGTGTGTGTGTGTGTGTGTGTGTGTGTGTGTGTGTGTGTGTGTGTGTGTGTGTGTGTGTGTGTGTGTGTGTGTGTGTGTGTCCATGAAGAAGAGACCCCCTTAAGAAATTCACCTCTAATCCCTTCTGATGATTTCATTAAGTAGAATAAGACACTGCCAGTTGGCAACGATACTGCTGCCTTCTTGGTGCTGTGTGTGTGTGTGCGTCTGTCTGTGTGTGTGCGTGCACATATCAGTCATCCACTTTTGGATTGCCTCCAGTTTCTGCCTCATTTTTGTATCTCCGCTGTACGTCACCCAGCGCGTGTACGCGTGTACTGCGTCTCCCAGATTGTGTCGCTGCTCGGTGAGGATGGCGCACGCTGGAGATGTTAACAGAGTTGTAGGTGGAATGAATTAGGGCGCATTACAAACAACAATAGCCCGCAACCTGGACATAATGAGACGCCTGCCATTCCCCATCACCAACGCACGGTGAGATAAAGGCCCCAGCTGCACGTTTCGCATGCACTCGCGGCGCTCACTGTCACGTACCGACCGGCCGTCTCGAGAGGAGGCAGATTGCAGCAGATGTTGCTGAAGGAAATATCTTCCTTCTCATCTGCCCGCTTCTCCTGCAGCGAGGTCTGACAGGTGTGTTCAAGTGGGCCGCTGTATTTCCCCTTTGCCTGTGAAGGAAGGCTAGCACGCTAGCACACACACACACACACACACACACACACACACACACACACACACACACACACACACACACACACACACACACACACACACGGTGCCATGGTATAGGCGGGCAGGTGTGAATGGACAGGTGTGTGAGGAAAGGACAGCTGTGTGGAAAGGTGTGAGTTGGCAGGTGTTCCATTAAAACGGTAGAGCGACTGAAAGAGAGCGACAGGGAGGGAGAGGCGACGGGCGAGGTCGGTGGAACTGCATCAAGCTAAATCTCGTCACCCCCCTCCCCCCCCCCCCCAAAAAAAAAAAAAAAACTCAATAAACACAACAGCATGGACAGAAAAACTAAAAGACAGTCAAAAGACACACACGTGGCTAAATGCTATGAAATCTCACCGCAGGATGCTAAATGGACTGCACTTATATCGCGCTGTCCAATGGCCTCTCATTCACCCACTCACACACCAATGGGTGGCTGCTGCCATGCAAGGCGCTGCAGCCCCATTGAGAGCAATGTAGGGTTCAGTGTCTTGCCCAAGGACACAACGACGGACTGGGATGGAGCGGGATTTGAGCCGCCAACCTTTCAATCATTGGACAATGCGCTCTTCCTCCTGAGCTACAGTGGCCCTGCAGTGATGTCGTGTTCAGCGGCTTCCCGGCGGAGCTGCGCTGAGCCTCCACCGCACGCTCAACAATTTAATACACTGGTTTTTCCAACAATTTCAAGTTCCGAAGTAATCGCGCAGCATTGCGAAGGAGAATATTGCTGTTTCTTCTGGGTTTTGTCGCCCTGTGAATTTTAATTTGCTGCAGCACTTTTAGTCATCGCCGTTGAGCGACTTCCATTTAGACTTGCAATAACGTGATCCCATGGCGGCAGGCCCTTCCAGTAAGTAAAGACTGGATGGCTGTTTCTGTTTTGTTTGGGTTTTTTTTTTTGTCCCGAGGTCTCAGAAGATAAACATCCCACACGGCCCCTGTAAGCATATTCAGGTGGAGGTGGCTGTTAAGCCGGATGCAGGAAACAAAGACGCACAAATGTTGCAGCCTCAGACGGACAAAGAGTGATAAAGAAGGCTGCGATTGTGATAGCGGGGGACAGACAGATACAGACGTAAGCAAATAGACAGGCTGGGATTGACACGAGAGAAAGCAGCAGTTTTGAGGCCATGCCGGCAATTAGTGTGTGTGTGTGTGTGTGTGTGTGTGTGTGTGTGTGTGTGTGTGTGTGTGTGTGTGTATGTGTGTGTGTGCGTGTGTGTGTGTGCGCGCGCGTGCGTGTGCGTGTGTTTGAGCGGCACGGCAGCGATGGCCGGCATTGATCTGTGGAGGTTGTGTCAGGGGGAGATAAGGCTTGCCTTTCCCCAGAGAACAGCCCTGGGCATGGGGGAGAGAGGGGGTTGGGGTGGTGGTGGAGGTGGAGGAGGAGGAGGAGGAGGAAGAGGGCGACTCCCTTCAGCCGGACGGAGGGAGGAGACCTGGTCCCGAACCATCTCAGCGTTCGACATTTTCAACATTCTGTCGCTCGGTTTCGGTTCCAAACAGGAGATTGGAACAGTGAAACTCACCTCCAGCCACATGCGTATAAAATTACCCAAAAGTTTTTTATGTGACGTCATCGACATGCCAGCATCATTTTGATTGGTCGCAGGTTTAGCCGTTCGCCTCATTGCCTCTGCAGAACTCGACACGAGCGAAAACTAACAGCCGCTTTTTCGCTCCATGGAAATCCGCTGCCGTTGTGGAAGGTTGCATTGACTTCGAGAGGGTTTGAAAAAAAGATGTGAATTATTTGCCTCGCAAATTCGAAATCTTCATCCAACTGCCCCTCCCCCCCTCCTGTCTGTCTCCACCAGGCTTCTCCACGCTGTCGCTGGCAGACCAGATGAGTCTACTGCAGAGCGCGTGGATGGAGATCCTGATCCTGCGCGTGGTCTACCGCTCGCTCTCCTTCGAAGACAAGGTGCGCGGTGCCCTCCTTCTCACTGTCCTCCGTTTGTTAACCACACCGCTGCCACATCCTGTGACACATCGGCCTGTCTTTTGCGTTGTCTCTTTCCTGCAGCTGGTGTACGCCGAGGACTACATCATGGACGAGGACCAGTCGAAGCTGGCCGGCCTGCTGGACTTGAACAACACCATCCTGCAGCTGGTCAAGAAGTACCGGACGATGAAGCTGGAGAAGGAGGAATTTGTCACGCTCAAGGCCATCGCGCTGGCCAACTCAGGTACGCAAGAAAAGACTCCAGGGTTTGTTTTGTTGCCGTCTTTTTTTACCCGTCGTTGTGCGTCTGTGCTCAAGCACGCGCTGGAGGAGGAGGAAGAGGAGGAGGAGGAGGAGGAGGAGGAGAGAGAGAGAGAGAGTTAATCCTTGACGGTCAAAGACCCATGGGACTCATTGAAGCTAAACCAAGAGTCAAAGGACTCATTTCAATACTCCATATCCAAGCAGTGTGCACACACACACACACACACACACACACACACACACACACACACACACACACACACACACACATGCATACACACAAAGAACAAATGACAACAGCACATCTACTGCTGTTTCAAGGCGCACAAAAGACACACTGGACACGTGCACGCGCCTGTGCACGTGCACGTGTCTTCAACCTGAAGCTCACCTCCCTACCTCCCTCCCGCCCGCCCGCCGCCCGCCTCCCAAACAAAGTGGCGATCCCTTTTACAATTAGCATAGTCGTCTCTTCAGATGCCTGTTAAATAAGGTGAAATCATTAGAGCCCAAAGTCTGTCGATAAAGGCCCCTCTCTGATGTGTCCAGCTGCATCGACAGCTGACTGACACGCACGCACGCACGCGCACGCAAACACACACACTCAGACAGTCAGTCAGACCCGCTTTGTCCCCCCCGCCCCTCTCTCTCTCTCTCTCTCTCTCTCTCTCTCTCTCTCTCTCTCCCTCTCCCTCTCTCTCTCTCTCTCGCACACACACACGCACGCACGCACACATGCGCCTCCCTCCTCCCATGACCCGTCTTTTGAACTTTGTCTTGGAAGCCGGCCAGCTCTTCAGTACTCTTTAATTACAAGGGGGAAGCTGTCAATACAATGTGTTTAAATGGGAGAATGCAAGAGGACAGCGTTGAATGGGAGGGAGGGGCCTTTTGTTCTGGTCCTGTCGTCGTCACCGTGCACGTAAACCTGCACGTTTTTTTTAAATTTTTCAAATTTTTTTGGGGGGGGATGAGGGTGGCTTGCAAACATGCAAACTTCATCTCTTCAACACGCGTGTCAACAGCAGCCAGGAGGGACAGTCCCTCACACACACACACGTACAGTCACACCATCGTAGAACAGATTTAAAACATATTGACGCGCTGTTTTCCTGTAGGCCGTGTGTGCGACAATCAATGGCTGGCGCTGAGGTTATTTGTCTTGTTTCTGCGTGCGTGATTGCGTGATTGATAATGTCAGTGCCAGAAAGTATAGAAAGCTGACCGGTTTGGAAGCTGTTCAGAAAAAAGCAGGTCGCTCCTGGGGTGATCCAGCGGCCTGGATGGTGGGTTGCCAGGTTTGCAGGAAAGACAACGGGAAGGCTGCCAAGTCTGAATGCATCACAAACCAGTGGAGTCTGAACCATTGCGTTTGCATTTGTGTAAAATCACGAGCACGCTTAAAAGACGGCACGTATTGTTCAAAAAGTGTGATGTCCAGCGGTTCACAGCCACAGTTTTCACTATGAGATGATTAAATAAACAAATATATATGCAGCTGCAAAACAGAGATTAAACTAAAAATAATTGTGAGTAATGAATCTTGCAGATAATTTCTTACAACTTAAGCTTTGTAACAAAATCGCATAAATATGAAGAAGTCTTGCACAATTCTTATTTGTGTATTTGAAAAAAAATATTATGTAAAGAATATGAAATAGAAAAATAAAACAACTTGCATTTTGTGTCTGCTTGGAATAAATATACACCTGGCATCCATTCGCAAACGTGACAGAATCTAGTTTAAGAGGGAATCTGCTGCCACTGCTGGTGACTGGTGGCACTGCAGCAGCTCAGTGCCCCGCCTTGATTTTTCTTTAAGCGCACACTACGCTGTCAGTATGAAGACAGGTGCAGGCTTGTCAAGATAAATGACTAATCGACTTAATGTCTGGCAAGAATGTACGTTTTAGAAAGTGCACATGGCCAACACTTCTGTCTAAATCAGCTTGACACATTCAGTTAATAAATCCTTGAGAGAATTTCTCCATCAAATGCTTTCTCGGTGCTAAAAAACACATTTATCAAATAACACAATCTTGTAAACTGGAGCAGCTGACGCTCAAATGAAGAAGTTTGCATCGTGGGCCGGTGGGCCGCTCTAACTGCTCTTCAAGACAACAGAATGCTAGCATTAGCATTTTGAAGGGCACTGACACTAATTAATTCACAGGATGCTAATCGTCTGCATTAATGAAGCCAAGCCTTAAGAAATGTTAGCAAACGTGCCCCACATGTAAAGACAGCTAAACTAGCCATGGGAAACAGGAGGCACGTGCGCGTTGCAGCGTGTGCGTGCGTGCATGCGTACGTGCATGCGTGCGTGCGTGCGTGCGTGCGTGCGTGCTTGTGTGTCTGCGAGTGTGTAGCTCCGTTGTAAGCGTGTGTTCCGACAGCTTTTTGCGTTGGTGCTCATTAGCGTCTGCTGTTTTACTCCAGAATGTAGTGCAGGTCAGAGCTGCAGCCACGTCGAGCAGACTAAATAGTGAACACACCATCATAACGGAGACTCATTACACTTGGCTTTAACAAAAAAAAAAAAGTCAACTCAGTCTCACTGGCGGTCTTCTTTATGAAGGCGATAGATGTGTGAGTTTTGTCCACACGTCACACAAATGAATTTCTCCTCAGTGTGGTGTTGCTTTCCACTGATCAAAACATGAAGTGAAACACTAATTCTATTTCCGACTTTTAGAAAAGGCGTCTGAGGATCAGTAGAATAGTCTATTGATTCCAGTGGGATTCAACTGTCTTACTGGCCTGGCCCTGCATACTGATGGAAGCATTACACTCCATAGATCCGCCAGTACTCTGTAGAGATGTCTTTGAGGGATATATGCAGCAATAAAAAAAAAAAAATCTTCTATATTATTATTTTAATTTATATTTTGCTTGTTTCGAAGTTTCTGTTGATAGAATAAAGCCATTTAACATCATCATTATTATTATTATTATTATTATTATTAGTATAAAAGAATTTAGCAGTCAAAGAAAGATGTGCGGTCGGTTGATTTCAAACCATTCGTAATTGTTTGTATTTCTATGCATTGAAATGACTGAATACATTCAATCAATACATTGAAATGTAGTCGTGCTTGTGAAACAATGCGTGTTCACACGGCACATTCTATTTGTATAGTGTATGTTATCATTACTGAAGTTTACAAGCACATCGCCTCTTGCATATTTGGAGGCCGAGAGCCAGAGACTCTCACACCGACACACCTCAGAACATTTCTTAGTTGTAGTTCTGCAGGAAGAAGCTGCTGTTGTCTCTGCTGCCAGACGCTCTGTGAGCCATCGCAGTGTTTGCCTCACACTGCCACTGTTTTTTAATCGGCTCCCAGGTCACACAAGTTTGTGCAATGTGAGTGTGTTGCCATGTTTGTCGGGGTGTGGTAGCCTATCAATAGTTGCCTTGTGATTATTATTTAACATGCATGTAGTCATTGATCAGAGCCATTGATCGGAGGTTGGGAGCTAAAGGCCAGCTCACATTAAGACTCTGCCTCCCCAAGGGCCAATATGGAGCATTATCATTGAGGGACATTCTCAGCCTTCACAGGCACATATGCTCAAACGCACCTCACACACCAGCTCAAAGAGAGATTACAAAACGTGCAGAGACAAAGTGCACACACGCACACACACACACATACACACACACACACACACACAGTCAGGCTCTCAGGTGCCCCTGCATCTCTTCATCATTCTGCGAGTACATCTCTTTGCTCTCCGCCCACTCCACTCTTTGTGTGTCCATTCATCACACCCACAGAAGCACTCCTTCAAGACAGAGTGGAGCAGTCCCCACGTTAAATGACTGGCTGGTTGAAGTTGTTTTTCTGTGGGGTTTCTGATTGAAAAGTATTTCTTATTTATGTGGCAAAAGTAAATGCCATTCAGTTTACATAGTTTCCCTCTTTTTTTCTGGAAAAAAAAAAAACATAAATTGAGAAAACTCGTCGGATTAATCTAAATTTCACTCGACCCCATGTGCTTGCAGACTCCATGCACATCGAAGACGTGGAGGCGGTGCAGAAGCTCCAGGACGTGCTTCACGAGGCCCTGCAAGACTACGAGGCCGCCCAGCACCAGGAGGATCCCCGTCGGGCAGGCAAGCTGCTCATGACCCTCCCCCTGCTGCGCCAGACGTCCACCAAGGCCGTGCAACACTTCTACAGCATCAAGCAGGACGGCAAGGTCCCAATGCACAAACTCTTTCTGGAGCTGCTGGAGGCCAAGGTGTGAGCGCCGAGGCCCGGCAGGATGGAGGGACATCGGGGAGCTGAAGTCTGAACCACCTCTGCTCCAATGCAAACGCGATCTTTGAATGACCTCTTGCTCTTTTACATAGTCAAACTCATGTTAGACGCACACACGCACACGCACGCACGCACACACACACACACACACACACACACACACACACACACACACACACACACACTAAAATAAGTCTGCTGACTCATGCTCCTATAAATAAGTCAACTTAACCTCTTACCTAAACCCCCAAACATTCTTCACCTTTGACGGAAAGGAGGTCACATGACCTGTTGTTCTGGGGACGATGCTGACGGACTGACATGACCCCTCCCCCCTCCCCCCACTGAGACTGAGAGAAGTTGATACTTCTGTCTGAAACTGTTGCCATCTGTTTCCACGGAGGCCCCAAACACTGAAGATGGCAAAACTGTCGGGCATTTAATAACCATTAAGATGTTATTAAAGACAAATGCTCAAGTATGGACATCTTTAAAAAAAAACAACAAAAAAAAAACTTGATCCTGAAAACTCTTCATTTTAGTCCTGAGAGACTTCAAGACTGCGCTCGAGTTTCCTCTTGCTGCCCTATTTCCCCTCAACAGAGTTGTGTTTTTTTTAAAGTGTTGAAGGAGAAGACTGAAGAGAAAAAAAAGGAGATGAACTCTGAAGAAATATGAATGATGTGTTTTGTCAAACTACACTTAAAAGGAAGCGTTGGATGGACAGACGGAACAAGAGAAGAAGAAACAGGCCGTGCCAGAGAATGGAGCCCAGTTCCATTCGAGAGGATGCCAGCAAACTTTATCGTCACAACTCGAATCTGTTGTCTGCCGTGGTTCGCCGGTGGCTTCCGATGATGTAACTCCAGAGCTCTGCTGGTTGTCTGCTCAGCCAGCAGGGCTCAGAGATGTTGGAACCACCTGGGAACGCGGCCGTAAACTCTACTGGTTTCTCCCCAAATTCAGCTCCCGGTTTCCCTACGACTCCCCTTCTTTGCTCACAACGTTCATTGTGTTCCCTGAGGAGCAGCGGCCTCAGAAAGCTGAGCGTGAAAACGTTTGTATCAGCGACGGCGCACCTCACAAGGCC
Source organism: Nelusetta ayraudi (assembly GCF_046127955.1). Taxonomy (NCBI): domain Eukaryota; kingdom Metazoa; phylum Chordata; class Actinopteri; order Tetraodontiformes; family Monacanthidae; genus Nelusetta; species Nelusetta ayraudi. Next base: position 4,042,837 of record NW_027466055.1, on the reverse strand, counting down.
GACGGCGCTCTTAAATATCAAGCCAGTCGTCGAGATTTCTTAGTAAGTAAAACGGTAACAGTGTCGGCTGTAGATGGCTGAGAGTGGATCCCTGCCGGTTCCACGGGTAAAATCGAGGCCTCGCGTTGTCACATTGTTTTCTCGCCCGCGTCACTTCAGATCTCAGACTGTGAAATGTGCCATGAAAATAACAGCCCAGCCCGCGCTCATTAACTAAACTGCTAAAGTGTCCCATCGGCACGACTCTCTCGCTGCTCTCGCCCCATTCGCCACTTTCAGCCCATCTCGAGGTGTTTTTGGCGATCCGCGCAGGCAGTGATGAGGGCGTGTCAGTCGCTCAGTGGAACACAAGCCCAAAGGTAAAAGGTGTGCTGACAAAACAGACTAAAGAACTGTTATTGATTTCTTCCATCATTTTCCTGATTTCTATCTCGAAAGTAACCTTGGCTATGATACCAGTAGTAGGGTTGTAAATAGCTGTCATCCTGTATATTGCATATAACATGGCTTTGTTTTTGGTTTCTTTTTCTTATTTAATATTGTCTTCTTAAAACTGAAAAATCAATCAGTATGTATTTCCTTTTTTCTATCAGCTTGATCACTTTCAGCAATTACCATATATATATAAATATAACAAGTAATAATGTATTAACAAATCAGCGTTAATCTTAGAAATCTCTGAGCAATAGTGGTTTTTAAAGGAGGGGGCTTGTGCATATGGACTTAAGTCTGCAATATTAACATAACGTGCCAGTCTTAAATTTGGGAGAGAGGAAGGGGATTCGGGGAGAATTTGTGGCTTCTCCTTCGCTCTGTGTAACTTGCCAGGGGCTATTAGATAACTTCAGAATTCCTTGGGGGGCGGGAGGGGGGTTTGGAAGCTGCTCTCATGCCGTAATAGTCGGAGAGCTGCAACGGTGGGTTTTGTGACGAGGCTTTTTTCCAATTGGACAAGAAACAAAAGCAGCGAAATGACGCAAAGTGTGCAGCAAATCGGCGAGGACAAAAACACATCACCAAATCATCCACTGCACTGCAGCATAAGTCTGTTAATGGTATGTATGCACATTAATAAGACCATAAAGACTCACTAGAGTTCATGTATGTTCACTTTTACACAAGTTGCTGGAATTTACGGAGACCATCAAATCTGAAAACTCCACACATGAATCCGTGCTGTACTGGAATTGAACAGAGCTACACGTTCGTGCAGTCATTTCCATGCAATTGAAAAGTAATTGAGAACCGACAGGTTCAAGTGGTGCGTGCAGTCCAATGGGAGTCTTCACAATGTGTCACTTTTGGACCTTTGGATCATTTTTCTGTTGTGTTTTCCAACACGGGTTCATGGAACCTGGATTGGACAACAGTGTTATCTAATATGAAATGGCAACTTGTCACAGCTGAGCTGCGGTTTTAAGTGTAGTTGATCTCTAACATCACACGCTCTATATCAGCATTATTAGTAAGGGGTATTTTCTCAGCCTTCTTCAACATTGTATATTGTAAAGTATGCAGATTATAATTCTAACATAAGACAATTTATTGGAAAGGCAGAAAAAAAAGAAAAAAAATATAGTTCAGCCTCTTGTGTGTTTCATGTTCATGGATTTTTCTCTTAAGAAGAAACATGGTCTGTTTGATTTTTGTCTGCTTTTGTTTCCACGTCCTCTTTCTGTTGGATCCTTCCCTCCTTTGTTGAATCTTCCAAGGCATGTCGTGCACTTTTTCTTGTGGTGGTTCCCATTCTTGTGCCGTGTGCTTCTTCTTTAGGCGACACAACGTAGACTAGAGGCCACTTTGTCTGTCCGGCCAGTGTGGCGGGGTTCAGGGACCCGAACCAAACCAATTTGAAGGCTCTTCTTCTAGAAACATTTGACTAAGACCACGAGGATCAAACCACAGTAAACTGTTTTGTTTTTTTTTGTTTTACCTGTTTTGTTTTTGTTTTATACATAAACAATTAAACATTTATTACCTAAATGAAGGAACACCGCTAAAAAGGGATCTTTGTGTAACTTTCCTGTAGGGTAAACACTATACTGTATATCTTTAGGTTTGAATAACAATGCAATCAATCAGACAACTGAGTACTTCAGAACTCTAGGTGACTCTTTTGATTAACTTGCTGTACATTAAACTGCCTTCCATACAGCTCAGCTCCATTATCTACAATAAGTCAAATAGATGCAAATTTTACAATTGAAATAACGTCCTTATTGTTACATCCTTTTATGAATCATTTGAAATAAATTATTTTTTGCTTTATGACAAAGAGTGAAGACAGGTGAATGTTTTTGCCTCCAGGAGGTTGAAGGGAACTGTCCAAACAAAGATCTCCACTAGTTTAGTTTTGACTTGCTTTTTCTACTCATTGCATGGAACCTCTTTGCTCTGACCCCTGGTTTTACAGCCATATGACTACAAACTATTCCAAAAATGGAGGTTTTCAGTAAAATAGAATGAAGTCGACAATGTAAGAATTTGTTGTTTTTTTTGTTTTTTTTTTCATTAGGATAAAATGTTTGTAAAACAGCCGCATGTTACGTTTGAAATATCTCACTTGAATTAGCTTCTCATCTGACACTTTACCGACAGCACTTCTTTTCTGCTGTACAAAGAAATTATGGAAGAAAGGTGCTCTTTTCTTAACTTTGTTTTTATGCTGTGACTGTTTTTTTTATGTATTGTACAGTGCTACAGAAGTCCTGCGCATTTGTCACCTCTCTCTCTCTCTCTCTGAGAAGACTGAAGCTGGCCTGAGTCGATGAAAGGTTTTAAACATGATGCCCGCAAATAACAAGCGGCCATCTTGGATAGTTTTAGATCAACCAAATTATATTTGGACAGTCGAGGAGCTACAATGTGGAGCTGTTGGAATATAAGCAGCATTCTGTCCCTAAAATAACCTTAATTCTAACATGAAGAAAGCAAAGACCAGACTCCCCGGCTTCAGACCTGCAGGGAGACTCTGTGATTTCCTCGGCTCCAACTTGCTGCTCATTGCCAGGATCTGATTCAAATGTGACAGACAAAAGGGAGAAACCGAGAGCATTTTGTTTGTTAGTAGGGATGCAGTTTGCACCTGTATTTTTTTGTTGGGTCGCACACTCAAATGCGGTTGTAGCTGTTGCGATGCCATGTTGCACTTGTGCCCATAACACACGACAACAAATCACACTTTTATTTTATATAGAGGGTTTTTTTTTTGGTTTTGTTTTGCAGAGCCGCTGGTGGGAAGAGTTGGTTGCACTTTGGGCGCCACGTTTATCATTGTCATCTGGATCCAAGATGCATTTGCAGCAAATACTATATTTAACAATAGTTTATCAGAATTATATTAGGGCCTAACGACAAAGCAGGATTGTCCATTTTACCGTGGCTGCCCCGGAAATCTGCTAAGGCCAAAATGTGTCGACCCTACAGCTCAGCAGTGTTTAGTCATTTAGTTGTATTTAATCCCCAAATGTAACTGCCACTGTTTGCTGCGGCTGAGCCTGCAATCGGGAATTGATATCGTGAGGGGGAACGTTTAAGAGACACATTTGGATACAAAGAATATTTATAGACAAATGGACCCACGTGGCGAAGAAGAGTTGCGTTCGAAAGCCGTCCCTGTAGTGTTATTGAAAACATGTTCGTAGATTTTAGATGTGCTTCACATCAGTAAATGAAAAAAAAAAAAAAGAAACAATAACCTGTATATTTTTGTGATGTGTATCATACAAGTGTGCTACAACAATAATGTCCATTTGTGTAAATGTATTTATTTCACATTGTATATATTGTTCAATGCAAAAAGAGAGACCTATGATTCTGTAACTTAAACTACTATGGGTTGAAACATTACATGTGTTACTCCAGACTATGCCTTTCAGGATTATTACAGTAGAGCAATATCAATTAAAACCAGGCTTCCAGTTTTGACACCTGTTTTTGTCTGTTTTTTATTCTGAAAATCTCACTGGTCATCTGTACAGTTCTGAACAGTAGTGGTCAACCACATGATATCTCTGTTTCAAGTTCTATAGATGGAACATTTCAAGCATACAAGAAAGATTACATTGACAGAATCGTATCACACAGAAACCCCTGTAGTGAAGAAAATGTCTGAATCTGATCTGGAAGTACATTAACTTGCACATAGATGAGCTTGTTCACTTGCACCATTTGCACCACATGACAAAAATACGACAAACAGTTCTTTGTTGTATTTTTTCCAACACTAAAAATATATATATTTCTGTGTGTGTGTGTGTGTGTGTGTGTGTTTATACACAAAATAAATGAATTAGAGGAGTTAAGGGGGGGTGTGGATGGGAGGGAAAGAGGGGGGAAGTGGAGGAGGAAAAGGGAAGTGGGAACAGCTTGCTTCAGTGGGTGGCTAACTACTGTGTATTCTGAATGGCCAGATTCTGTGCTCTTGCCAAGGGCATTGCACACACAAACACACACACACACACACACACACACACAGGATGTGTCCAGGCTTTCAGACCTTTGGCTAGAATTAACTCAGGATCCTCCTCAGGATAAAATACAGTTTTGTTCAGAGGATTTTCCTCCCTGATAAGTTCATGTAAACATGCAGATAGCGACTCCTCCTCCACTCTCCTCCTTCCACGGTGGCGCCTGAAGATCAGCGTCCTTTGCTCTTCAAACCTATCTCGGCTTGCGCTTTCTTGTTTTTCTGTCAGTGTCTATCCATTTTGACCCTCATTTTTCTTTGGCTCCATCCTCTTTTGCCCTGTCAACCCGACCCACTTCCTTATTTCTCTCCTTCGCCCTAATGGCCAGCAGCAGTAAATGGGATGCAAAGGCCAGATATCTAATGTAGCAGAGAGCTGTGAAGCGTTTTAAGAAGCCTTTTTTTGCGAACAGGGGGAGCCCTGACCTGCAGGCAAACATTTTTCACCCAGATGACATAAGAAGATATTAGCTGAACAAGAGCAAGATTTTTATTCCATCTCTTTTCTACAGTTTTCCGAGTCTCTCCTTCTTTTTCCCTGTTTTCCTTTGCCTCCTATTCACCCCCTCCTCCCCGACCCTCTGCATGCACGCAAGGCTTTATTGTACTTGCTGACTTTTTGGACTTCATTTATTTTATTTTATCTTTGATTCATTATTATGATACGATAAAAGCTACTTGAGCATTTCAGCTGCTGAGGGGCTCTTATCGTTAACCTTGTGGAACGCATGTAAGTGTGGGCTCCACACGCCGCATCGCTAATGGCTAACTTCTGCCCTCTCTTCTCCTCCTCCACCTTCTGGCTTCTTCTGCATCTCTTCTTCCATCTCTGTTGCTCCTAAAGCATCTTTACCCATGTTATCTCGCGA
>NW_027466055.1:3992500-4032500 GCF_046127955.1 Nelusetta ayraudi | reverse complement strand
TTAGTACAATCAATGTATGACTAGATTCTCTGTCATGTGGACACACTCTGTGCAAATCTATGCAAATGTCCTGTGAGGAGAGGATAAGAGAAACTCTTCTTGGTCTAACAAAGCTCTTGATAATCACAGCCTATCTGACACAGCGGTGTGATGTCATTTCTGCCCTCTCGGAGGAAAAGAAGGGAGTAACATGAGGAGAATGTGATGCCAGATTCAAAAAAGGAAGGTTTCAAACTGATTCTGAGATAGGTCACGTATTAGAATGTGTTCTTTATTGGAACACAATGGCCACTGAAGCTTTCTGTTTCATAATTTTCCTCCTGCTGGTTTCCGACTGTAATTTCCTCTTCCCTGCGTTCATATTGCCTGCTGCCTTCCACTTCCTCTTCTTCTTCTTCTTCTTCTTCTTCTTCTTCTGTTTCTGTTGCCTTTCCTTTACCTCCTCCACCCCTTTCCTCCCTACCTTTATCCTAGCCCCTAGCCACCTCCCCTCTCCTCCTCTTGCCTCCCTTTGCTCCCCTCTGCCTGGTATTGATTAGAAGACGAACCTCTAATCTCCTTAAGGTCATTAGGAACACTTAATTAAAACCTAGTTAGAATGCCTTTGTTCAACCCAAGCAAATTGCAGCTGTTCAAACGCGATTAGTATGATAACGTGAAAACTTGTCGGCAGGGAAAAATATAAGGGGGACTTTTGGCTGTACGTGTTTACACAATTTGAATGCAGGCCGTTTAAGCACACAGTGTGTACGTCTCAAATACGGAATACTTTGAACGTCGTGCGTCTCTCTGTGTGTTTATGTGGTTTATGATTTTTTTTTTTTTGCTCATGCTATACATGTTCAGGCATGCACAACTGAATGATTGTGCATGCACGAGCCCCACCTTAACAGTTGTGATTTATGTTTGTCGTGCATTTTGCAGCAAATAAAAACAACACAACAATGTGTTTGATATAATTCTTCATGTATGAGACTGGCTGTAATCTACAACATCTCTGCTTTGAAATAATATGTGCATAATCTAGAAGCATCCTTCTGATTTAAACATTGAAATACCATATTCACAAGCACTCACTTTGTGTGCCATTGCTTTGTTGTGTGGTGGAAATGAGCCCGTGGTTTTATTTAAGCACATACAAATACACTGGCAGTATTTGTATGTGCTTTTTAACCTTTTGGAGTTGTGCCTGTTAGTTTTGGCTAAAGTCCTATCTGAGCAATCCAGTTCTAATGTGAATTTGTTACTTTCCAGCTGAGCTTAAGTCAATTATGACACTTCATATGCAGAGACAGCATTGTTGTCGTTACAAGGCGGCAGTGGTGGATAATATTATCCAAGATCCCAGTTTAAGGTGGGCAGTCGTCTACCTTTACTCGACTGGAGATCTATCTGTTCAGGATGTTCCACATATCAAGTCCGCATTTACATTTTGTTTCTGTTTTTCACTCGGTATATTTGTCTCCTCATCAGAAGCAGAGCGCATTATGATTCTTGAACGATGATGGAGAGCCCTCCAGCCCCAACACTACGTCATCCTTTGACTGGTGGTCCAGCTAAATGCTTTCCTACCCACGCGCCCTGCGGCCAGATCACATCAGAGTTTCCTAGCGACGCCCGCCTCTCGTCTCCCTGAGAGCCACTTGTCTGGGAGACACATAGCAGGACTCATCCCACACAGGTGGGCGGGGGGGAGAGGAGGGAGAACAGAAGAAGCAGCACCACACTGCCAAGGAGCTAAACCAGCTATGGGCAAACTATGGCCCGGGGAACATATGTGGCCCGTTAAGCTTTTTTTTTTGAAGAAGAAGAAGAAGAAGAAATTTGAAGAAATGAATAGCTGTATTTCATCTTTTTCATTCTTTCAGTGTTTCAAGAGTCATTTCAATAAAGAGCTAAATACCACAGGGCTTAAACGACACATATGTTGTTGCAACTTTGCTTTGGTTCATTTTCAATTGACATAAAAGCACATGTTTTCTACATATCCCGTGATATATATTTTTCTTCAATGGTCACCAAAACACTCCATCCATCTGCTCCTGCTCCGGCGCCCCCTTTTGTCACATTTCAGAACCCATTGTGGCCCCACCAGTCAAAAAGGTTTGCCCACCCCTGAGCTAAACACTGCCCTAAAATCAACTGGCAACATCCAACAGTCGCCTTCACTCTAAAGTTGCAGTTTGAGCGGCGGCGGAGCCCCGGCCGGTCCTCCTCCCCGGAGCTTTCCGTCGAGAGCCCCGGCTTGGTCCTCCTCGGCTCGGAGTGGCATTGCGTCACCGTCACTTGCCGACCGGTATCCTGCCGCCTCGAGCGCGGCTGGCCAGATGGCGTCTCGCACTAATCTGCTTAGAAGCGCGGGCAGCATGTTCTGAATGAGAGCTGCAAAACGCAGGGGATGAAGACGAGGAGGAGGAGTGAAACAAAAGAAGAGGAGCTTTGTCAAGTTCGGCGGCGCTGTCATTCACAACATTGTTTTGTTTTTTTTTGTTTACCCTCCTGTTGCGCACGACTTTAAGGCGACGGACAAACTACTCCAACTCCTGACTGGGAAGGACTATTTTGTGTTGTATGGCAGTGTTTTGGTGCCGTCTGCGGGCAGGCAGGCAGGTGTGAGGGGAGACACAGGTGGCTCGCAGAGCTCAAACATGAGCAACAAGTTGGACGTGCTCTTGCGCGGTGCCTGTGACAGGGAAGGACTCGACCACTGCAGGTAACCACAAAACCTTCCGTATCATTATTATTTTTCTCAAGCAGAACCCAATAGAAGGAGCTGCTTAAAAAAAAAAAAAACATCGTTCGGCAAATAGAGGCGCTCATTTGTTTTGACGCCTCGACCGTAAGCTACTCCGGTTCCATGGCCGACCATGCAGGCAAGCAGGAGGCTGTTGAGTAATTCAACACTGGGGGAGACTGCACTGCTGGCCTCTTTTGTGTGTCAAAATGTGAAATTGAAGCTTCTAAGTATTGTAATGAAGAGAGCTTTGGCCTTAAGCCTCAATTTCCAACAAACTTAGATGAAAACCCATTCAGTTGGATAAAAAAAAAACAAAAAAACTTGAGACCAGGTGGCAGCAGGAAAGGGAGACATGTTTAATTCAATGGAAAATGAAGAAAAGAGCAGAGCAATGTAGCAGCATCACTTGAGCTGTGCCTCCATCAAGCTGTACATGATAGTGTGGGCTTTGGCTTGGGAATAGGCTGCATGGCATTTCACTCTCCTCAGATTTGTCTTGTGTTGGATTTTGGTCTGACCACGTCTCTTCCCTTCTCTCCTTCTCCCCTTTTCCCTGTCCAGATTGCAAAATCCTACCTATCATGTGAAGGCTTTGGTAGTGGTTTGTGTGCCGGCGTGTGTGTATGTGTGACGGATAGTTTAAGCTTCGCAGCATCACCCGAGGGGCACTGGCCTGTAAAAATGTCCCTCGTAACCCCTGGAACCACGAAGCCATGACAGCCATCGCTTATTCAAGCACAGCTGGAGGTCCTGTCAAAGGAATCCTGCCTCTTCAACATCTGTCCACTTCCAGAAAGTGTGCAGAACCCCTGGCCAAGATTTTAGGACCCCGGACCATGTTGGACCCCTCGAAATGTCCCCATCGAGAGGTTTTTGGTGTCAAAGGCAAGGAGGGGAAAGAAAGACGAGGTGGTGGAACTGAAGTTGAAGAGGATCGAGCGAAATCTGGGAACATTACATTGGATAGAGGACCAAAGAGAGTTGAAAGGCGACTCAAAGATGAAGGGTGTCATGAAAGAAACATTTACGTTGTTGGAGGAAGTTGGAGGAAGTGTGTGGAGAGCAGGAGAGAGGTGACAGGGAGGCTGACAGCTATAGAGACAGAAGGTGCCATAAAGAAAAAAGAGGAAAACAAAGGTAATAAATGGAAGAAATGGCCTTTTTGCCCGAACAGCATCTCTATGGTAGAAGTGAAGACAAGGAGGACGATGGATCAGCAAAGGCTTCATGTCTTCCTTTGGTTAACAATCCTCCTCTTCAGCCTGTGTCCAGAAATGGCATCATCACAGGTAAGAATGTTAAACTAATTGTTTCTGTTGATGCTCTTTAGTTTCAGCTGTGCTGCAGATGGATAAATCAGATGATTTTCTTGTGGTTTGCCTTTTCTCAGGGACATTTCCCTCAGATGGAGAACATCGCTGCCTTCAAACCCGTGTCCACCTCGCCAACTCGTTCCACATGTGGGGTTCCGGAGCGGGGCAGCTACTGTCAGTCAGCGTCATCCCGCAGTGATCTGATGACATGTTATCAGGCCTTCTGTGTCCAGGAGTGTCCCTACAGATCCACCACACCGCCTCATGCTCCGCTGCTACTGTCTGCGCACAGGTACATCAAATTAGCCACGCCACTGAGCCGCTTTAAAAAGCCGTCTTGTCAACCTCCAGAATACAGGCAAAAAAACAAAACAGTGGATCATCAAGTTTGGAACTGAAAGACAACTTTTTTTGTTGCTGACTTATTTGAATTGTATTCCACCAGGGGAAGCTGTGTAATTGAAGACAGTAATGACACTCGTCCTGGATCGGACAAAGAGACAGTGACCCCGGATGTACTGGAGGGAGGAACCAGTGGGTCCAGCAGTGTTCTGTTTGGACCGGTCAGATCTGGATGTCTGATCAACCCTCCGTCACAGAAACTGGGAGCGTCGGGTTCCCTCACACTGGCCGTGTGGATTAAAACAAGTTCACCTGGGGAGATGTGAGTTGACCCCAAACATGTTTTATCCGTTATCCAAGTCTTTATCTTGAGTCTTTTGATGAACCAGAGTAACCTCTACTCCTCTGTCCACACAAAACTGTATATTTGTCGGGTTGGAAAAAAATTTTGTTCTGTACATTTCAGGAACATTTTAAGGTGTTAAAAAACAAGCTAAACAAATGAAATCAGACTACTTTGGTGTCTGACCCCTTCTAATCAGATCAGGTCAGGATAGCATCGCTTTCAGGAAATCTTAGCCAACAAACAGTCCTCCTAGCCTACTTCTACTGGTTGTGTGCGTGTGAGAGAAAGAGGGACAGGGTTGACGGTGTGTTCCAGGCAGCTCTAGGAGGGTGCAAAATTACCAACACCCGAATCGGCTTGCGGTCGCACTGTAACACTCACAGATACGTTACTGTAAACATACACTTGCAAAGAGAGAGCAGTTGACTTTGTTTGGCAATTCTGTCTCCTTCACTTCCCAAGTAGATTTTCCCAGATGATGAATGTATTGTTGCCTAATTTAATTTGCATTGCTTCATTTAAACGTTTCACCTCAGTGTTGTATAAGACGGCCCCACTGCATCTTATATGAGTTGCTCGTCCTGAAGGAGCAACAACAAAAGTAGAAATAGCAGCGCAGGTGTTTGCCAGTGTGATTGACTGCTATATTAGAATATGAAGGAACTCTAAAGATGAACAGAGCATTTCCCTAAAAGACTGTATTCTATTAATGCTCTTTGAAAGTCAGTTGAAATGCTGCCAGTTAGACTTCCAGGTACGCAAAGGTTGATGTTTAAAGGTGTCATGGGGATTTGATGGACTCTAAATGGTTCACGAGCTATTATACGGACAAGTAGAGCTCGGCAGAAAAGCATCTCCAATTTTTTGGGGCTGGCAGGTCGAATGTCAGAAAGTCATCTAAGAGTATGACCGATAGCAAAACACTATAGTGCAACAAAGTTGATACAGAAACATTTACTACGATGAATGTATTTTAAATTCATTTTCTTGTTGGTTGTGTTGGTTTGTGTTTCCTAGTAATGAAGTCTGTGTACTGTCTGAACAGACCGCTATGATTCATCACATTGCAGTGATGACAGATCGCAAGGCACAAATCAGACACAGATTTGTCCGACCTACACGGCGACGCTGAGTTGTAAAGGTGTCTGCCAGTCAGGTTTGACTTTTTGGGAGAAGAATCGGAGCGCTCAAATCATTTCTTCAAGTCTCGCACTGTGATTCCTGTTGGTGGAATTGTGTGTCTGGGGCTCCAGATGACAGACAATCTTGTTGTCTTGTGGTCCCTCCCGAACATGACACCTGTACGGCTGAAAGCGCCTGAATGGAAGTGAACCCCCCCCCCCCCCCCCACCTCTTTCCGTCTCGCTTTCTCTTGCTGTCGTTGGCCATCAGTCTTTTGTTGTGGAGACGATCGTGGCTGCCATCAAAGACGGCAGATGAAAGCAGGTCTCTATCCTCACCTCTGTCCATCTCTCCTCGCCACTCTCCCTTTGTCTCCTCCTCCCCCTGTGATTTCACATCCCTCCCCCCTGCGTGAACAATGAACAGAGACAGCCACCTGTTTTTACAATTAAAGAAAAATCGACTACAAGCAGGACAGAAAAGTTCAAAATTGCATATGTTTATTTTGGGATTTATAAATAGACTTTTGTACAAGTTTCCAACTTTATACTGATTCTGGAATGACGACAGAGGAATACACATATGTTCTTAAACCTTTTGCTGTACTGTTTAGTACATACACATATATTAATAAAGAAACGGTACAATTTAACAACAGTTGAATCCATTTCTCTTGTTTGATGGAAGTAACCAGCCTGACAAGCCCCAATAGGCTCAGGCAGCGAGCCCTAATACCTGTGCGGACACATATACATATGGTCCTTTCTCTCATGCATACATATACCTCTGATTTATGAGGTATGCGGCTGTAGGTTCATAAAAGCCATGATTTCCCATAAAATGTCAGAGACGGCGGTTAATATGACACGTGGAGAGTGTGCTTCTTTGTCTGCACCCTGCGTAGCAGCTGGAAGCCAGCAGTCATGTAAAATATTGATATTCTATCTGTAAATGTCAGCTTGAAAGACTGAGTGTGATGGCGTTTGACTCCGTGCTTCCGCCGTTTCTTCATCTTCTTCTATTGTTTTTTAACGTTAAATTACAACAAACCACGCCGCACCGCAGAGCATTGGGACCGCCGGTATTCAGTTTGTGCTGCTGTTGAATTAAAGCATTTTTTTGTGATTTTTATTGTGTGTGCTTGCTGTGCTCAGGATGCTGCTGGAGAAGAGCTCCGGGGAGCGGCTGTGCTTTTCCGTGACAGTGTCTGAGCTGGCGGTCACCCTGCAGTACAGTCAGCCCGGCAGTTCTATTCCTCTGGCTGTCAGCTTCAGAACAGAGGGGAGGATCAGCCCGCAGAGGTGGACGCACCTCGCTCTGCAGGTAACGCATCTCCTGGCTTTGAGGAGCCCGACAGCGGCGCGATTACACTGTGAAACGTGACGTCGTCGGCCCTTTGAGGGAGGCACGTGACAAGATGAGCGTCATAAAAATGTTGCGTAATCACGCGATGACCTTTGACCTGTTAATTGACCGGCCAACAAACACAGTGAAAGAGTGCTTTTGTTATACAGGAAATTCACTCATTCATATTCATTCAGTGTTTATGTGAGCACATATTCCATCAGATTTGCTTCTTTTTGTGTCTTTGATTCTCGGTTCCTCTTTCGATTCCCTCCCTATTTTAATTTAGCAGTTAATCATACTGGCAAACATCTGCTCTGGCACAGCTGCTGGGGCTGGGGGCACTCACATTAAATCATCATCTTGGCAGAAAGACCTCTGTATTTTATTGTAGGTCCATGTTGTCGCCTATGATTTGAAATATGCACATTGTGCTCTTATGAAAGGTTTCTCATTGCTGCCTTTCCTGATTGCTGTCTTTCCAATGTTTCAATCCCATCCGTTTTGTATCGTTGCCACTTTTCAATCTATTTTTGACACATTTCACAATTCTATCATAGTACGGTGAGACGAGCGAAACGTTCACCTCGGCTCTGATTAACGTCGGCATCAAGTAATGCGGGTGTGTGGAATAGGCCTTCCACTGTAAAACTGTGTGATAAGTATCACACTATTCATTTTCCTGCTTTGCTTTTCTTTCCCTAATCGTTCAGAATCAGTTGACCTCACTCGCACATCCACTCGAAATACTAGAAGGCATCAGAAGTTGCAAATACAAGAACAAAGGGAGGCTTTCATCCACTCCTATCATTTAAACATGGTCAGCTTGTGAAGCAGAGTGTGTGTGTGTGTGTGTGTGTGTGTGTGTGTGTGTGTGTGTGTGTGTGTGTGTGTGTGTGTGGATCGGGTCGGGTCGGGGGGGTATCGTATCACCTTGGCTTCGCTATTCAAGAGTTTTTCTCTTTCACCATGCATGTGAATGGCACCAGTGCCACTAGTCACCAGAACAAGGCTCAAACGTGTCCCAGCAGCCCTCGTGTCTGCAACTTAAACTGTGTGTTTCCGTCCTCAGTCTTTGATCTCTGATGTGTTTGGGCCCAGTGCGGACAATGTGTTGTTCTTGAGTTGGTTCAATTTGCTCCAATCCAAGCCTTCATGCTTTCAAAGAAGCATACAGTGTGTGTCTGTTAAACTGGGTTGAGCAGATTTTGTTAATTGAGCATTTATATCTGCTTTTAGTTTGTTTGTTTTTTAGTGTTGCTATATGCAAAAAGGCTTCATGTGATAAAGATAACCTGATTTTCTAATCTTTTAAAGTGTAATGCAAACCAATTCAGGGGGTGTTAATGTTTCCCCCATGATTTTAGCAAGACAGTGATTTTCCTAAAAAAAATAAATAAATAAATGAACAAATTAAAATAACGACAACAATAATAATAAATAAAATAATTATTTTAGAAAATTGTTTTTCTAAAAGTGCAAAAAAAATTGTTAACAGAGGGCTGCTTCACTGCACCCTTTGTAGTTTGAAAGCTTGAGGGATAATTAAGCAAGTCGTACATGTCGAGCACTGCGTAAAAAAAAAAAAAAAGCGATTGTGCCAAGCTAGAAAATCTAATATGACAGTTTAGTTTACTGGCGAGCTTATTGGTGTTGATGCCTCGTACAGTAATTGGGCAGTACAGTGTGTTGCTGGCTAAATGCGGTGTCGCTGATGGCTCATTTTGTAGCAGGTTTACAGTATGTGCGGACGCCCTGCAGCGATCAGGTTTCTACGCCTGCCCGTCCATGTACAATATCTGTGTGTTGCACATGTGCGTGGCCCCGCGCAGCGCAGCGCTGCGGTTGCGGTGCGGTGCGGTTTAGCTCTGAGCTCTTTCCTCCCCGTGAATGCGTCTGCCTTTAATGGTACGGTGATGTGATCTGATTTGACCCTTCAGAAGAATAACATAATCATCCTTGACACTCAAACACCATCCACAGACGCAGAGCCCCATTCTAATGCGCACACACACACACACACACACACACACACACACACACTCAGCTACTCGCTGGTACACACTCTCAGTTCAGCTGTGATTTGTTGCAGGATTGTCAGCCACAACACAGACATTAGCCCATAAAGGAACTGGGTAATTTAAAAAACTGCACACACACACACACACACACACACACACACACACACACACACACACGCTCACGCTCACGTGCACACGCACAAACCAGTCATCTGTCATTCTGAGAAGATCAAAACACCAAAAAGACAGTCAAAAGGAATGCAGGTTTCCGAGGGCCAGGAGCAATTCACACCCTCTGACACACACACACACACACACACACACACACACACCAGTGCCAGGAGCAAGGTGCTGTAGGGATGCTGGTGCTCCCTAGGTAGTTGTCTTATCTGATTATGGTAACGATGTAGTGAATAGTGGGGGAAAAGGTAGCCTGGGGGTGGGAAGGACTGACAGAGGAGAGGGAGTTGGGTGGCGGGTGGTGGTGGTGGTGGTGGGTGGCGGGTGGGGGGTGTAGTGTAGCTAAATGATGGCTATGATGTTAGTTTATGGTCGGAAGCTTTCCTTTACTGCTTCCTGTGCCTACATTTTCTCCAGTGATATCTGTCTTTTTTTTAATCCATCAGATCCACGGTGCAGTAATTTAAAACATCAGCCACTGCCTCCCTGCGTGGATATAAGAGGCTACAGGAATGATGCGTGTTAGTATTTGGTGCGATTCACATGAGATGTTTACGTCCACAGAATACTTTCATGCACAATTACACCAAATCAGAAGACGAGTCATGCAACAGACCTGCTACCATCCTTGCCTCCTTCTTCAACCCTGGACTGAGGTTCACTCAAACCTTGCTGACCCAAGTTCTAGTGATGTGTTGGCTGTCAGTATGTCCAGTCTAAGAGGGTTTACTGCAGGTCATTTGACAGTACAGTACCTCCTGTTAGGTGACTTTGGGTGAGTTTGAAAGTTAGATAGTTTTCTACTCTTGGTCAGAAGGTTTTTTTTTTTTTTTTTCATTTTCTTCAAGGCATTGACAGTGCAACTCTGAAAAACAAGAGGTACTTGGAGCATTGAATATGAGTAAACCAATGCTTACAAATACATCCAGGCTGTGGGAAAAAAAACTCTGAGTGCAATCTTAGAAGTCATTTTTTTGAAGACGTGACATTAATGGCTGTCGCTGTGCTTAACACCACACATTTACCAGTAAAGCTACTTTCCCTTGATTTTTCTATCACTAAATCTGTGCTTTTATTGTGCGACTCACTAGCTCCTAATTCTATTAAGTTTATTTTCAGAAAAAAATGTTTTCGAATGTAATACTTAACTAAATTAGCCACTGTCAATGCATCTCTTAGTCTTCTCCTAATTTATTGCAAGTGCGTGTGTGCTAAAACCAAAAAGCACGAGTGTGTGCCTACATCTGTGTGAAGGTGAAGCAAGGGTGTAATGTAGGGGTGAAGCGGACGCCTCGATGGTAGCCCACCGCCTGCTGGTGCAGGAGGCAAAAGGTCACGGAACTGGCATCAGTTATATAGTGAGAAAATGGTATTTGCACGTCCATGGGCCGGGTCGGAGGTTTCGCTTCCACTGGAGCTGTCGTTAAGATCAGTGTGATCAAACTTATGCGGCAGATGCAGGTCTAATTAGGTTGTTTGGCGAGGAACAGATGCCAAACGGAAGGTAGAGTTTCTGACACTGGTGTGAAACTGAGATCTGATTCAAAGTGTATGTGAAGATCAGATGTCAGTTTTTAAGGACTGTTAATGAGCAGTGAATCAACAACGGCTAATACAGCCAGGGATACCCGATGATATCGGCCCAATATTAGCATTTTTTGTAATATCTGTACGTATTGCTATCGGTTTTTCCTCCGATAATCAAAACCCGATAACGCCGGTTTACACTTCGCTAAACATGCATGAATAAATCATGGATGCTTGTGGGGCTGCAGGTCTTGTTTTTGCTCATGTTTAGCAATGGGCCAAGGACTGAGCCTGTCTGCGTCTGTGCACTTTTGTTTCCTTTGGGTGCACTTTACCTCTTTCCCATTCCACGAGACAAAATGTTAGAAATAAGTATTGCACTTTTCCATAACTTAAGATGAAGTTGTGTTCTTATTTCCTCCAGACAATGTTAATTTTTGGAATGCATCTAGTTTGGCATCACAATAAAAGTAGGTAATGTGTTCACTCCACGACAAGAGATTTGTGATGTGACCTAAAATTTGTTTTGGGGGAAAACATCTGCATATATCGGTATCGGTTGTTATCAGAATCGGAAATTAATCGTTTGGACAATATGGGTTTATCGGATATCGGCAAAAAAAATCGGACATCCCAAAATACAACCAACAAAAACAAGCGGCAACGTACTGTGAGAACTGTATTTCTTTCTCTCTCACAATCTCAATGTTAGACAAGCATTCCAGACTTCTGGTCTTGATTGAGACGCTGTTGTGTTTCCTTATTTTTGCCCTCTTGTCTCTCTCTCTCTCTCTCTCTCTCTCTCTCTCTCTCTCTTTTGAAGACACGCTCAATCATCCCCCCCCCCCCCTCCATGTCTCATCTCTCTCTCTCTCTCTCTCTCTCTCTCTCTCTCATTCCCTCCCCTCTCTCATTCTGCCCCCCCCCACTCCTGTCGTCTCTGCCTGGTCCTCCTCCCTTTCTTACTCCCTCCGTTCTCTCCCTCCCTCCCTCTCCCTCCCTCCATTTCCATCTCCCTGGGGACAATTTTCTTTTCTTAAATAAACTGTCATAGCTAGTGTTAAAATATGGGCCCTACACGGGGCGAGTGCGGCGGGGTAAAGCATGGCGCCTTGGGCTGGTATAAAACATGGATAATATGCTGTGAGAGGTAATTGTATCTTTTAGCACTGGGATGAGTAGAACAAATGTGTCTTCTCTCCGTCCTCTCCCCTTTTCTGCCTGTCTCTTTATTTCCTTTCTCTTCTTTCCCCCCTTTCCTATCTCTTCCTTGACACACTGCAGCAGTGCTAATATGATAGAGGGAATATTGGCTGTAGATCAGGCCTCCCAACAGCTCGCGGTGGGTAAGGGCGAGCGTGGGGTGGAGGGGAGAGATGGTTGGAGGAGCTCAGAGCGTGAATAACACAGAGGGAATAAAAGAGGAAGTGAAAGAAGCAGAGAGAAAAGGTGACAGTGTGCCCGGAGATGCACAAGTGAAGAGTGAGGGATGCATAAAGGCCAATTTACAAACATCATTCTATTACCACAAGCCCATCAAGCCGCAATAATCTTATCGTAACATCAGGGATCATTAGCGCCGGCGCATTTTGCTAATGGCAATGTCAACGAGTGTCGTGGACAAGCGAGAAACATCTCAAAGCGTGAATGACTGACTGACAAATGGAGGAAGCAATGCTGTGGCATTCAGGTTAACTAACGGCCTTCGCTGTATTAATGAAAATCTTTAAAAGAAATATGAACCTCAGTAGGTTAAATTGGCAGTGTTTTGCCCTCTGGTTGGAATCGTGGCAGTAATCAGTTTGAAATATTTCAGTATTTAAACGGGGCATCAACGTTGCTTTGTTTTGGACAGGTTTAAGAGTGAGTTTTATTTGAAGGATGATGAATTAATGATAAGCGTCTCCCTTTTATTCAGCATCAGAAGATGAGTCCAGTGGTCTCCAAAGTCAATCATCACAATACAGCTACAATTATCACTGTTTTTTTAATGCTGAATGGGACTTGATCAAAATGAGATTCAGAAATTGCAAAAATCTAGAAATCACCTGCTTTTTTCTGGTTAAAAGTTCTTTGTTCCAATAGTTTTCATTGTTATAAGAATAAACTAGGCCTGATAGTGATTTGTATTTTTTTTTTATAGTGCTTTTCACTTTGTGGCCCACAGGTACATGTTGGGCCCGGATGAAGCTCAGTTGTCCACACTGTGAACTGAGCTGCGGCTTGGCAGGAGTGTGAAAACCGAGAAGAGCTTTAGTCAAAATGCCAGTCTACAGATCACTAAAAGCTTTCCCACTCAGGGTTTCCCTGGGCTTTTAGATAGGCTTAGGTGGCAACATTGCCAGCGGGGTGGTTTTTACACAGAGGCAGGTTGATTGAAACTCCCTCAGAGAACACAAACCTTTGGGAACACAGTCACAGGAAATTGTCGAACAAGGGACTTTCTCCGCAAACTTTCTTTTGAAAAAGCCTCTTGTTTTAAATGTACAATTTCATTGAGTACTAACATAAAACACCCAGAACTGCTCTTTAGCTTGGAATGGATTTTTTTTTGTTTTTGTTTTACAGCTGTCTGTTTCCTCACAGAAGTGGAGGTTATAAAATAACTGCGGCTAAGTCAGCAGTGCTGAATGCAGTGTGTAAACAGCGGCGTCGTGACTGATTTTGACTTGCTGAAATGTTCTCAGAGGACAAAAAGGTGTTTCAGTCCTTCCCCAGACTGCTGTCTGAAAACTCAGAGTGGCTAAACGGAGACAAGAGAGGTAAACACAGAGGAGAGGAAAAAATACAGATGGAAAGGTTGGGGCAGGGGATGGGGGGGGACGAAGCGAAAGAGTTTTTGAAAGCTAACAAAGGGAAGTTGGCTGTGTTTCAAAAGGGTGCGTGGCAGTAAAGGAGGATGAAGCGCTTCAGGATTCATTTACATCAGGCCTGACAACTGCCTCACATCTCCCCAAGAGCCACAGAGCTCCGGCTTAGAGATTCCTAAAGAGGGCCCTTCCTTTCTTACACCCGCTCCCTGACTTTTCTTTTTCTCCCTCCTGTCTCTTTTTTTCCTCTCCCTTTTTTTTTCCACTCGTATTCTCTCCTGCACTCTCTCTTCCACTCTCATGTGCTTGCCAGTCTTCAATCAGCCATCATGAAAGTGTCTGTCTGGGCGTCTTAACTATCCTCTGAGAGGCAGACACTTGTCTGGCCCTGCCTTCATCCCCTAAAGGCGTTTTTCCCCCCTCTCTCTCTCTTTTTTTTTTTTTTTTTTAACTTGGATTTATTTCCCTCCTCACACCTTTTCAACTTCCCTAAAGAGCTGACAACAAGTGAGAGCGAGAGGGCAAGATAAACATGAGGGGAAGAGACAGGAGGGGAAGATGAGAGGAGGGAGTCGTCAAGTGACGGGGAGGGAAAAGTTAAGATGCTTATGAGAAATACGGCGCGATAGGAGGCAAAAGAAAATGAGGTGGGGGAGTCCAAAAAATAAGGTGGAGGAATCACATGACCTCACGGGACGGGAAGGACGAAACAAGGAGGGGACACGAGAGATGAGCAAGGTGTGTGTGTGTTTGTGTGTGTATGTGCGTGTGTGTTTTGAGCAGGCTGCAGAGCCACATTTATCAGCGGTCCCACAGCGTGTTACCCTAACATTGGATTTGGAGATGGCGTAAAGGAAGAGAGTATGACAGGGCACATTAAAGTTTCTTTTATTTATTTATTTATTTATTTATTTTTTAGTGGGGAAAGCCCCCCAAAAAGAAGTCTCTCTATTTTGGGCGGGGGTTTTGGGGCGGGGGGCTGCGGTTTGATGTGAAAGAGCGCTGCCCCGGCTTTGACGGCGTCGTCCGCTGTGCGCCTTGTTAATATTCATGCTGCAGATTGGGAAAGGAGAAGGGAAGGAGAGGAGAATTTTGGTCAAACAGAAAGCTAATTTGCGACTGAGGCAGTTTAGCCCGAGGCTCTTTCTGCTAGTGGGGAAATGAGCTGGAAGATTAGCCGTATGTATAATTCACTCGCACGGTCACACTCGCACGCACACGCACACCCGAGCTCACGTGTACAAATATGCAAAAAACACATCAGCGGTGGTGGTGGGGGGGGTATGCTGCCGTAGAAAGATGCGCTGCCACTCACTCAGCTCACTCTTTGTGTTTCCGTCAAGTTTTTCCTCAGGAAGAAAAAAAAAAAATCCCAAAATTCTTCAGTGTGAATCTTTCTCACCAATATTAAACACAGTTTAACTTCTTCCTGAATTGTTAAAAACTGGAGTTACGACTTCAAAGGAGAGACTTATAATGCATGGTTGGTGGTCAGCAGAGGAGTGACGCTTCGTTCTGATGGTTTCCAGGTCCACGACAGGCGAGTGAGTCTTTTCCTGGATGGTCTCGAAGAGGATGGGATCCCGTTTGACACGCAGCCTCTGACCACCAGGCTGACTGACACCAGTGACGATAGCACCATGTGGGTGGGAGCCGGCTCTAATGGTAAAAATGCTTTCAGATCAATCTTTCAGATGTTTTTGTTATTATCATTTTCAGTATTATTATTATTATTTTAAAGGGTGTCCAAAAAAATGGACATCATTTTAAAAGCAATTATCTTCAAAACTACTAAGTCTAGCTCAATGAAATTGATTTTTTTGGGGCACCCTTTAATTAACATTATACAGTCACACTATCAATTTTGTATGGTAGGCTCTGTTTTTTGTGATTACAGATCTGTCCAAGTCCCTCTGATAAATCCTTAACACACTGTGCGCTACAAAAATGAACAAAAACGGAAGGATTGAAAAGTGGGTTACACATTATGAAGAAAATCCTCAGAAAAAAAACATTGTTACTGTGGTACAAAGAAAGCTATTCATGATATACAAGAACGGAACCAAGACATCAATGGCGGCTCTTCTGCCTGATTTGGTGTTGTTAAATTATACTGTACATAAATGAAGATCAATTCATCATATCGGTGGTCCTCAAGAATCACTTTTAGATGGTTAACAATATTCAAAGCTGCAGCCCAAAACCCACAAACCTTAATTGTAAATCTTTTGAGCCGGCAGGGACCACAGGTTTTTTTTTTTTCCCCTCCTCTGAAGTAAAAGAGAAATGGCTTCTTAATTTATCTTGTCTGTCCATCTTAATATGTTGTCAATGAGCGCTCCGCCCTTTATTTTCCACTCAGCTTTTATCCTCCCCTTCAACTACAGTACGCACCTGTGATTGATTGGTGGTGCCTCAGAGCCATCTCAGAGTCAATAGGATAGAAATTGGGAGAAAAATGATATCCGTTCATCTTGAGGGTGATAAACGAGTGTTTTTCTTCTCGTTTATCAGGCATTGATCCCTAGTTCACGGCAGGTAGCATCTGATCAGCTGAAGATCACATCAGTGCCGGTGATCGATACATGTGATTGGCTCACAGGAGAGAGTGTGGGGTTGCTGAGGCTGAGGGCTGTGTCTGGAATTCTGATCAGTGGATTGATTATGCGAATGCTGATCAGATGTATTGATTAACAACAATGTTTTCGGTATGGATGCTGTTAACAAATCACAGTGCGCTTGTTACACACGGTAAGATGTCCAGACGAGGAGGTAAAGGTCCCATTTTATGGCCTTTTCCATGCTGCACTCCATCAGTGTGGCATTGAATGATTGTGTGTTGTCCCAAAAACTCCACACATATTTATCCTTCTGTTTTGGGCCTCCTACAAAACTGCTCACTTTTAGCTCCCTGCTCTTTTGTTGCATTACCACAGAAAAACAGATCTGTACATTTCCCCCCAAGTGGGGCAACAACCATGCCCTTGTGACATTTGTGTGTGGATTGTTCACTTGAAGGCCACTCAAAGCAACAACCTACGTGCTTTTGTCACAGAAAATCATGATGCACATTTCCTGTTGTCATAAATTAAGGGAGCTTTTGCAAGCTGAGCTCCCGGAAATTCATGCAAGTCTAAAATATGAACATAAGTTCAATTAAAAAGCAAAACAAAACATTAAACCGTAAAGCCACAGGGTTAGTGACGCTCAAATTGGGGAAAAAAAATATCCACATTGTTCTCTTAGTTAACAAACAGAAGAAACAGAAGAAAAATAAAGATGAAAAAATAACGGCGGATGACGGAGACTAAATCACAAAGAGGAAAGACAGAGAGAGAGATGAACACACAAGGGAGAGAATCGGGGCTTATACCTTGCATCATCCCAGTAACAATAGGCAGAGTGCTTTTCACAGGAAGATATAATCCCATTTCCACACGCTAAAGAAATCCTGAGCCAAAGCCTGAGGCTGCACAACCACACACTGTTCTACCACACTTACATCTCCTAACACTCCCTCCATTTAACACCCCACATAAACACGCACTCGTCTCCCAACACACACACACGTTTACATTGTTGTAGAGCCAAACACTGCCAAGTCTCTCTCAAATGCAAATACGCGCACGGTTATGCACGCAGACATGTACAGTCACTTTTTTTTTTTCCCTAAAGTAAGGATGTGTTTTGGAGTGAACACAGCAAAGCCGTGCGCGTGCACATGCACGGCCGCGCACACAAAGCCAGACATGGCAGGAGTTCTTTCGCTGCTCAGTTGATGTTTCAGTCTTCTAAGAGTTGTTGTCGCACAATGCACACAAGTTTGTTGGACAGTCAAAGACTCGGCGTCTACTTGGACCTGCGTCAACATCTGCTTCAGTCTCTCATGTTCGCTCCAACACTGTCACTCAGGTGTGTTTGTGTGCAGAGAGGTGTTGGGGCGGGGGAGGGGCTCCGCGCCGTTTGATGCAGCTTCTTGTGCGCAGCCCAGTAGCCACATGTCCACCTGGATTCTTTGCCCATGTGTGTGAGATAATGCAGCGCACGTTTGCAAAAGATTAAAACAAAAAATCCTGCTTGTGTTCGATACAGAATAGAGGACAAACTCATTCGCAGCATCTTTGTACTTACCTGTCTGTCCACACATTCAGCCAGTTTGTATCTTGGTCCTGTCGTCTTCTTCAAATTTCAGCTTTATTTTGAAAAGAAACATTATTTCAGTTGACTTTTAGACGTGCTTATTTTCCACATTTCTTCGTTTACCCCATTTTAAGAATGGATAGGGAAATATTTTTCTCACCATGGGGTTATTTGAAGACAGGCCTGGCTCTCCCACATCAAGTTGTGCAACTAAATCTGTCCATATAAGCCTTGCTGGACTTAACCGGGAGCAAATGTGGCTTTGTATCATGATCATGGCCATTACAAGCAGCTGCGGGACAGCCTCACTTTGCTGGTATCAGGAAGCAGATAAGATAATCTACTAAACACTGTGAAATCCTCTCACTGGCTGCCGTCAGTACAAACCCATTAACACCATCTTTATGTTCTTTTCCCCTCTCTTTTCATCTCCCCAGGGTCTAATCAGTTCATTGGGCGAATGCAGGACTTTAGATTTTATCCTGCTACCCTGGCCAACAGGTGAGTTTGGTTGCTGAAAATACAAAGAGAAGGAATATAAAAAGGGAATGATAATTGATAAAGTCAGAATTAACAGAAAAACGGGGCGCTGTCATCGAAATGAGAGATACTGCATGGATGTGAGCAGCAGGGGAAGAGGAGCAGCGGGTGATGAAGAGAAAGATGGTCGGAGAAACCAGAGCTAATCGTTGCATCTTAAGATCCATACTGCTTCCAGAGGATTTTCCTGGAAATTCAATACAAGGCAATTAGTGTTTTGCTCAGCAGTGATGTGTTGCACACTGTAAGGAATAAAGTCCCTTAAAAGTTCCTCTCATCAAGATTGGGCCAAGACAAAATGAAATATTGAGTTTGCAATTTACTCCTTTGATTTTCTCCTTTAACTTAATGTTTTGTCAAAGCGGCTGTCAACAGGGAAGTTAAGAAGATGACTCAAAGTACCATTTCTTACAAAACAATCTATGGCTGCCATTTGTTTTGAACCTCGGAGAACCTCAGCGATATTGGCCTCCTCTTCCTCCCCTCATGCCAGAGTACTGCTCAGTTTCACACTGGCAATATAACCACTGGCTTCTCCTTTAACAGGGAAATAATGGAAGTGTACTCAGGAGTGCTTCCCAAGCTTCATGTCCAACCCGAGTGCCGCTGTCCACCCAGTCACCCCAGAGTGCATCCTTTGGTTGAGAGGTACAGAGCTGCGTTTAACAAATAATGCACTGGTGTCTCCACACCAGGCACCTTAACCATGGAACATTATCCTATTCACAATCATTTAATTAATGTTGTAATGTAATGTGGTCCAGCAGATTGCGAACAATATTCCATAGAGATTTTATAGATCAAATAAATATTGACATCCATTCAAAAATGTATTTGAAACACAGGACCTGACGAAAGACACAATACACGTTTCAGAAAATCATCCAAAGTGGCCAAAGACAAAATGGCTCAAACGTCTTCTTCCATTTGAGATAAAACACTGTAAAACTGTTGTTGAAATGAAAGTGAAATAAAAATGTGTTTTGCCATGATGGCTAACTAAACAGTGTATGTTTCTCTGTGCAGCATACAGTCATAACAGGTCATTAATAGATCTTATCCACCAATCATAAATGTGTCTCCCCATGCCACACAGCTGCTGAGACAATATCAACTATGAGAAATATATGCACCTGTCATCTCATCATCTGTGTAGGGAGGATCCTTCAACTTTTTCTTTTCTCTTCACAGGTACTGCATCCCCAGTGGTGTTGATGACATCACCAATGACAGAATGTTGAGACTCAACCTTAATGCCCATCCCCTCAGTTATGTCAATGATCAGGACCTGGGCACCGCCTGGCTCTCCAAGGTCATGAGCACACAGGAGCTGGAAGAGGGAATCACAATAACGGTTGATTTGGCCAATGGACAATATCAGGTGTTGCAGCTTTTTTTTTTTTTTTTTTAATATCAATTGCGTCAATACTGAGATCAGAATTTTTTGCTTTGGTAAATGTGTCTTCTGAATGCAGCAGCCAACTAAAGCCTCTCGGGTTTTAAACTGCTGCTCAAATACAAATACAACAGTGTATTCATTTGCACTGTTTGTGCAACGGAGAGCGTCTCACTCTTTCTGAGCACTGAGTAGCTACAGCAGAGGAAGAGAAGGAGACAGTGTAGGAGAGGGAACTGGGACTGCAGCAGGTCTGAGGTGTGCGGTGCGGTTGTGTGTGTGGGCAGGTTTTTGGATTTTGGGAGCCGGCCTGACGCTAAAGCTCAACTCAAGTCCTCAGATTAAAGGCACTTTGTGAAGTTGGGGAGAAACGTGTGTTCATACGTGCGTGTGTCTGTGTGCTACCACAGTGATGGTGTCTTAATGCGCTTCCTGCTGTGTGACCCAGTGTCCCAGCCCGCGCTGTACTGGGCCAGATAACACTTAACACACAAACCACACTCATAGGCAGAAACACATTTTTGATGTGTTAAAGGAAACTGTGTGTGTGTGTGTGTGTGTGTCTGTGTGTCTGTGTGTGCCTGTGTGTGTGTGTGTGTGTGTATATATGTGTGCGTGTTTGTGTGTTCAAATGGGTCGTAAAATATTTTGTTTAAGAGTTTGTTTTAAATGGAAAGAAACAAAGCACTTTTTCCATTTTCAGAATAATTTAGTTCAGTTTTTCTGGACAGTTTTTCTGACTAATGGGGCTTACAAAGCTTTGGAATCCTCAGGTTTCTGTTCATGCTAACTTCTGTCGTTCCTTTGCCCAGGTTTTCTATGTCATCGTTCAGTTTGGAGGCCTCCTGCCCGAGTCGGTCCTCATTCAAAGACGCAGGCTATGGGAGCACGACGACGGCACGGTCACACAGCAGCCCTGGCAGGATTGGCAGTATATGGCCCGCAACTGCAGTGTGTTTGAAATGCAGAACAATGGGCCTTTACTGAGACCCGACTCTGTCAACTGTCTGCAGCTGCCCAGGTCTGTAACATGCGTAAATTAATGGTTCTTGTTGTTGTGATCAGGTTGTGGTCAAATATTGCGCTCACCACGTAAGCTGAAACTGCGTTTTGCGTGTTGAATTGCGTGAACGTGAAATACTCATCAAACAGCCTCTTGCTCTGTGTGCACATCAAAAGACGTCTTCATGCTCTTCGGCTACGGGCCATTCGGGACTCTCAGGCAGAGATTACAGAGGTACCCATCAATGAAGAAGTAAATGAACACGTTGACGAACGCACGCATTTGCTAGCGCATGCAAAATGCTCAAAGAAATCAAAGGGAGTTGAACACATAGGCGTCGCACAGAGGAAGTGGCTCTTCTGGTGACCTGATATCGGAAGCTGGCTGCAACTCTGCCGCCGTGGCATCTGACCAGTCGCCGACTCGCTGCTGGCACCAGGCAGAGCTGGAACGGAGCTCCACAAACACACACCATCTCGCGTTTTATATCTTGGCATCGGCGCTCGTATCGAGGCCGCGGTTGGCAGGAGATAGAACGGACTGCAACAGATCACAGACCATGTAGTCGTTGCTCATTTTTCACTTGACTGACAAATTATATCACATACAACCTCCGCTGGCACAGTTAGAGGTATTAGTTAAATTGGCATGAGAGCAACTGAACCTCACTTTGGCAACATAAGAGCGCACTCTGCTGCATTAGCGGCTGGTAATAATATCAAAAGTGGGAGATGTCTTTGATCGTGAAGATTTTTTTTTAATCTCACAAGATGTCGTAAATCCCATAAGATCAGAGTGGCACCGCAGAGCGCACAAGTGTCTGCCAAGGTAAATTTAAGCATTTTCATTCAGATCCGATAAACTGCTTGCATCTGTTAGCTAGTGAATGGATTAGTTGAAGAGTATAAGATTGAAGAAACAGGCTTATTTATTTATGACTGTTTTGTGTCCCTGTTTTACCGTGAAGACATTCAGAATTTAGATCTTAACAGGTGTTTACTCAAGGTTTTCAAATGAAGAAAAACCCCCAAACAATAAAAAGGTAAAAATGTGAAAAACTTTAATAATGACACAAAACTCCAGCAGCGGTTTTGTTTGTCAGAGGTCCTGCTGGTCATATGCTAGTACCAGTTCGTTCGTGGTAAAGCTCGGCACAACTTTGGTTTGAAACTGTGATTGAAATAATACAGATATTGTTGTTGACCATTCTTTTTCTTCTTCTGCTGTTCCTGCGTGGGTTTTTTTTTTTCCCACGTTCTATTCTGCAGTGACGTCCCCTTCTCGGGCGGTAACATCACACTGAACCTGCTGGCTCCCGAGCCAAACCTGAGGCCCGGCTACAATGACTTCTACCACAGTCTTGCCCTGCAGAGGATGGTTCATGCCACCCAGGTCAGAATACACATGGCGGGACAGTACCACACTGGAACTGCGAGCGTGAACCTGAGACACAGATACTATTCCATCAGCGAGATCACCGTCAGCGGCAGGTAAGGAGCTCACAGTCTTAGACAGCGCCTGAAAGTTGTTGTTTTCCATTGTGGAATTGAAGTGGAGAAGTCAGAAACATTACTTTAAATCCCCATAATTGCAATGTTGCTTAATATAAAATATTCCTTTTGTTGGAGGTGTTGAAAGAAAATTCAGCTGCTTGTAACATGCTTCTGAGATTTAATTGTCACCCTGAGCACTTTTTGTCTTTAGTCCTGTAATTGGTTAAAAGAAACACTTTTCCCTCATTGTGGATTTGTTACAAAATGTGCGAGAGCAATTCAGTGTCTGGAACAATATTTAAACACAGACTCCCAAGTTTGAACAAAGCCTTCTGAGAATAACTGCGAACGCAGCTCTTCATTAGACTGACAGAGTGACTGTTTTTTATGACTGTAGTAATTATAGGATTATGCGGGAGAAAATCATCTCCAGCGCTCCTCCTCCCTCTAAGCTGTTTTAATTAGTGGCTTGTTACAGTGAAGTAGGAGAAACGGAGATTGAGTACCGCTGAAATCTCATCTGTGCATTCCTCACACCCGACCCCCCCCCCCCCACTCCCACCCCACCCCACCCCTCCCTCTCTCCACTCCGCCTATTCTTTCTTCCCTCTTGACAAAGCTGGCAAACCGGCGTGCTTGCAGCGCTCTCGCCTTCCGTCCGTGTGTCTGTTTTCATGTCTGTGCTCATGATCGTTGATTTTTTTTTTATGTGCTGAAGTTTCCATCACGTCGGCTTCAGAACATTTCATAATCAATATCGATTGCCCGACACGCATTGCAAAATCAAGCAGCACAAGTGAAACTTTTGCATTCCAAGTGTCAATCTAATAAGCCAGTCCCAGATTTGTTACCATACTGGTTCGAACTCCTCTGTTTTCTCTCCTCTCTGTTCTGCGCCAGATGCGAGTGTCACGGCCACGCCGACCACTGCGACACGGCTGTGGTGCCCTACCGCTGCCTGTGTCTGCCCGAGAGTCACACGGAGGGAGACAACGTGAGTATCAAGACGCTGACCCTAAAACAAGTGGGGCTTGTTTATTTGGATGCTGGTCTCTTCGCAGTGCACGTCGTCAAGTTTTCAGCTCGAACAAACACAAGGCGCCGTCCTCTCTAATAAAAGCGACAGATCCGCATAATTATTTAACATCAGACCGCTCGCATCACGTTGAGTCAAAAACACGCACGCGCGCAGAAGCACACACACACACACACACACACACACATGCAGGCACACACACAGTGACTGTGCTCAAAGGAGACCCCCTGGAGAGAATCTCCTCATGGTCTTAATTAAGAAGTTTCTAAACGACATAAAGAGGACTACTCTAATAAATTAACACACGCACACGCACACACACACACACACACAGATTTCTGAACTCTCTCTTGGAATCTATTTTCTGTACATTTTTTTGTCCTTTTTTAATGAAGGTTTTTGTAATTTGTTTTTCAGTTGTACGGAACTGAACAACAACATGAGCTCTCGTGATTAGTGAGGGATTTCCAAAAGCAATTTTCAATATATTTAGTTCTACGTATGGATTGTGGTTCAGAGTACAACGGGCAACATTACAAAAATGTGATCTGCATAGATGAAGACACCGAGAAAAATGTACTCGTTATTTCCTTTGCAGTTGAATTGGCAGGCCAGTCCAGTTTTGGAGTTGAACAGAAACAATTTGTCTTTCTTTCCTTTCCTTCAACCATCATGCCAACTTTTTACTCGGTGCGCTGACCTGTGAGTGCTGAAAGGCGCCAGCAGCCACTTGTCTGTCCGAGTGTTGCAGCCATCGCCGCCTCTTCAATCTGCTAAATACATTATTAGACAAAGCTTGAATGAATGGGCCATGTAAACGAACTTATTGTATTCCAAGCACTTCTTTGTTACTTACTCTTTTATGATGCTGACGCCGTCACGCAGTCAGTACATTTCAGTTATATTGTGCTTTATTGCACGTTTTGCCATATTCGAGAGGTGTTTCCAATGCAAAATTTTGGTTTTGCGCAATTCTAGTGGCCATGGAAACGCAGCTAGCGATGTTTCGACCGCTAAGCCACAGCTGCGAAACAACTAATAGACCCCTAAGCTAACTAACTATCTTTCCCCCTGGAAAGCACACCTTTGCCCAGCAGAGATAATGCAACTTGTCAGGTTCTAGTGGACAGAGAGTCCCTCGCTGGTCAGCAGTGAAGAGTTCACTGTGACTGCTGCGCCTCGCCGTAGCGCAGGACAGCCTGCATTATTCACCGCTTATGTATCATTCATGCAACCGTGTCTGTGTATTAGTGTGTGCGTGCGCCTCATTGTGCTTGCGCTTGTATGTGTGTGTGTGAGAGAGAGAGTTTTAGACAGAGGCGACATGGGTAGAGACGCACAGCTGTCTGTCTGTCTGTCTGTCTGTCTATCTAACAGCAGCTGTTTGATTGCTTGTCTTGTTTACCGCCAGGCTCAGGTAGCAAACAGCCTCCTACACACGGCCTATTAGTTTATCCGCCAGAGCTGGTTGGGCTGCGTGCTGAACAAAAGTTATCAAAGTTGTGTTGAAAAGCGCTTGAATGGGAAAAAAACAAAAAACAAAAATCACGATATGAACTGCATGCAATCCAGCCTGCTTCTGGGAAGAAAGAAAGAAAGAAAGAAAGAAAAAAAAACTCCCCCCACTCACTGTATTTCTCTTTGTGCGTGCCCTCTCTAGGTCTGCGTCCCACATCCATCCATCCATCCATCCATCCATCCATCCACCCATCCGCACCTCTTTGTCGCCCGCTTTCTTTTTCTCACACTGTGCGCTTCTCTCCGGAGTCTCCGTTTAAATAACGTCTCAAATCGACTAGAACAATGACATTCCCTCAGCACGCATCTCTAATCAGCTCTCACTCCTCTCTGTTTGTCTTTTGCCTCACTTCGCCGTCCTCCCCCGCACTCCTTATTGCCTCGCTCATTAAGTATTTAATTCATCCGTGTTTGCCTCGTTTTGTCCCCTTTCATCCCTCTTTTGCCTCCATTTTTTTCCCCTGTCTGCCGCGCTTCTTTTCATTCCGCTGATTTGTTCCTCTCTTTCTCTCTCTTGTGCTGACAGTAGTTGCTCCCTGTCAAACGAGATGCGGGACAAGAAATATGTGTACATTTGCACGCGCGGTTACAGGGTTATTTATGTTCAGTGCAAATTTATGTCAAATGGGGAAAACATGAATGTGTAAAGGCGGATCTGCATGCGTCTCAGCGTCTTCTTCTTCTTCTTCTTCTTCTTCTTCTTCTTCTTCTTCTTCTTCTTCCTCTCCTTCTTCTTCTTCTTCTCTTTTTTTAATGCCAAACCTGTCCATGTCATCCCGCTGAGTGAATATGCAGGGCCTTTCTTCTGTCTCCGTAATACCGGAGCATAAAAGGCTTTGGGGAATATTAGCGTTTAATATTGCATGCGTTCTGTTGACTTGGATCGGCCGAGCACCATGACGGATGTTGTACTAATCTGCAGAATTTCCACAGTGACATTAAAGTGACAGAAATGCTCAGACATGTGTCAAGATGATCAACGGGGCCCTTGGAAAACACACTCTTAAAACTCCGACGTACACACTTAAACACACATGCACGCTCTCGCTCTCTCTCCCTCCCTCCCTCTCTCCCTCTCTCTCCCCTCCACTTTCTGCCGCTGTCTTTGATTCTTTCTTATCTGCACTCTGTGTCAGAGTTGATCTCTCACCCTGTCACTCTTTGTCTATGCGTCTCTATACAGCTGATGGATTGAGTCGTGTCTGAAAGCTATATCATGCATTCTATGTAACATTACAAACTCTATTTTAGTTTTGTCCATTTTCTTGGTTCTTTTCAAGGTGAAAAAAAACCCCAACATTTTCTTGCAGTGTTTACTGCTTTTAAAAAGAAAATCATTAGAACACAGGCCATGTCATTGAAATGATCTTTAGAATGATGTTTATGAATTATGCTTTTGTCTTGCTTACACTTTTAGCATACAAAGTCAATCAGCTGTTACTGGACAAGACCTGCAGACGCATTCAGATTCTACACCAGTCGGGCTAAAAAGTTTGATTTGCAATTAATCATTACATCAGAGTCAACTGGTTACACTTAGAAAAGCATCCAGCCTTGGCTTACACTTTACAATGTATGTACACAAATGCTGAAACAAGTCCTGTGGGTTGTGTGTTTGGACCAGAGTGATATTTATGGCTAGTGACATTAAGTAGTGTTGTCCAGGATCTCCGTGGCCAAAGCCTGCCTCAGCAGCAAATTTTCACCTCGGCGGGGGTTAACCGGGTTAACTTCAGACACACACAACACGGCCGTGCACACGCAAACACACTCACGGAGGCTCACACCCCAATGGCACGACCTTTCCAGTGAGAGCGTGAAATTGGTCATGGCATTTAGGATAAGATGAGTTGCCCCAGCAGATTAAAACACACACACACACACACACATGCACGCGCGCACACACACACACACACACACACACACACACACACACACACACACACACACACACACACACACCGATGCTTGTGACAGGCCATCTGAATGTCCACATTTCCATTAGTGTAGGCTCCTCACTCAGCAGGTTTTTGTGGAAATATTCAGGAGGAAAATAAGATGTTATCCATTACACTGCAGTCCACAGTCCATCACACAAAATACACAAACACAGCCATGGGCATGCACACACACTTGTTAACATCTTTCAAACATGAAACCAACCTTTTTGCGCACAAATACAGCAAGCGGATGACAAAGGAAAGGAAAGGAAAGGAAAGCAAAGCATGCATCGTTAAGACTTTGATCTGAACCTTTGGAAAATGAAAAGCACCTTGTATTTTCTGAAGTTCCTCCCATATAAAGTCACATTGGCTTGACTGTTAGACGGCAGATAAAGTAATAGAATAAAAACCATTTTCGCTCAATCTATAGCGCATGCCGTTCGTTTGCCACTGCCGCGGCTGTATGCTGATGACGCCGTGCTATCAAAACCTTTTGTATGTAGAAGAGAATGAGCGCGTGCAGTTTTCTTCCCAACTCCCAAACACCGGTCCCTCGACTAATTAGCAGGCTGGGAGGGAGGGAAGGTAATGCAATGTTGAATGAAAAGAAAAGAGATGGAAGAAGGGGAGGGTGGGGGGGGGGACCCTTTCGCTTTAATTTGGTATGGTAATATTTCCTGCTCACATACTCGCCGTGGCTATGAGAACAAGCGGTTGGGGGACGGCGGAGACACGAGAAAGCGAGGGGGGCTGCGAGGGGGGGGTGCAGGTCCAGAGAGATGTTCAGTGATGTTTTTCAGAAAGAGAGGAGATGGAAGAGGGAGGAAAGATGGAGGAAGCCGCTGAGGTAGAGGAGATGAAAGAGGCTGGAAACGGGAGGGAAATGTGGGAGAGGAGAAGTTGCTGCATCCAGCTCTTCAACTCGTCCCCGGTGGTTGAGAGACAAGCAGCGGGACGATGTGCTGAGACTTTCTGTTCAAGTGCCGAAAGAATAGCACCTTTGATATGCGAGATGTTTTTTTTTTGGGGGGGGGGGGGGGAACGGGCCGCGGATAGACGGGCTGGCGGGCACAAAGACAGATGGCCGAAAAAAGACGGGGAGAAAATGGAGTGGGGTGGCAGACAAACAGAGAGGCAGGTGGTTTCTGTAGGTGTGACATCATTTGAAGACTAACAGCATGACAGACAAGCCAGGCAGCACACAGACAGAACAAACGGGAACATGGCAGCGTCTCGGCACTCCTGCGGAAACTACACGTCCCATGGCGCACTCTGCTCCCTGCGAGTCTGTCGGGCCTTTGCGTCTAATGTCGGCAGGTGTGAGCGTGTACCCGCTAGTGCGAGTCCCGAGGAACCTTTGTTCGATTCCGCTGTGAGTCTCCTGTCAGTGAACGCAGCACCGGACCCTGTTCACTGACTTGACCCTCAGCTTTCCAAGTGCTTCTTGAAGAGTCTCTGTCTCTAGATCAGGCGTGGGCAAACTACGGCCTGGGGGCCATATGCGGATCGTTGGGCTTTTGAATCCGGCCCGCCGAACTTCAAGAAATGATATTAATATAAAGCAGATCATAAAATAGCTGTATTTCATCCATTTTTTTTCAATTTTTTAAGAACTATTTCAGTAAAGAGAGTATAAAGACATATTTTGTTGCAATGCTTGTGTTCATTTTCAATTGATATTAAAGCACATGATTTCTACATATCCCATGGTATATTTTTTCCTTCTATGAGGTGGGCCACCAAAATGCTCCATCCATCTGCTGATGCACTTTTATGATATGTAGACAATAACTAGAATTATAATGTATTGTGCCAGTCAAGGTGGTGTAGGTAGTTCTCCCGTCTCTCGCTTATCGCATGCCTTGTGTTCGACTGGAGAACCACATGGGGCTTCTTGTCCTCCCTGCACGTTAACATTCATTTTCCATAGAATTTATTGTCCTTCCCCCGCCTGCTTTATCAGTGTTGCTGCCGAACGTCCTGCCTTCTCACTGGTGGATTGTTTTGTCTGTCGGTTTCTTGTCTTCCCAGCCCCCGGTTCTTTAGGACTCAAAGGGAGTCAGTTTCTAATTTCCCCTCATCTCACTTCCCTGCACCTCCTCCTTCTCTTTCTCCCTGCCACACACAAAACAGGAGCTGTTTTTCCTTATTTTCATCTCCTCCTCCCCCTCTTCCCTCTAGCTCGCCCTCCCTCCTCTGCATGTCATACATAATGGGCCCAGAGCAGGCCTGCATGTGTCACACATGGGAGGAACTCCTGTGTTTTTTAATACATTTTTAATCCCGCCATTTGATGCCCCCCTTGTCCACCATAATTTGTACTGACTGCTGAACAAAATCAAAGGGCTTTTACTCGCCGTTTCTCGCCTCTGCGCTTCTCTGCTACACAAAAATGCATTTTTTATATCAATTGCTCCCCCACCGCCTGCTCTTCCCCACCTTCATCTACACACACACATACGTGCACACACACACACACACACACACACACACACACACACACACACATACTCACACACACACACCTTGGTATGTTTATTTTGACATGAAAGTGGGCCCATGTGTGAGCCTGTCCTGTTGCAAGTCATTCCTCATTAGCAGACAGAATTTCCCTCTGTGTGTGTGTGTGTGTGTGTGTGTTTGTGTGCGTGCATGCGTGTGTGTGTCTGTGTTTGTGCACATGTTAAATCTAGATTCTCCAGCCCGATGATTTTTAATCTATGAGATGTACGATTTGTACTGCCTATGTTTTTGGCCCTCGTCTTTTTCCCAGTCCCAGGATTTTACCCACAACAAGCACATTATTGCAGTGGCAGTCGCCAGGGTTTTAATGACTTCACAGAGACCAGCCGTAAAATTCTAACCACTGAAGTCCTAATGAGTCAGGCTTTTTTTTTTTTTTTTTAAATATTTTTTTGGACCGCAGCAATTTTTTGGGAGATCTTTTGTGAACAATAATTGGTAAGAAAATTGTATGCAAAGACGCCCTTATTGCAAAATTATCCTTCTCCTCGTACTAGCAATATTTTCCACAGTGCATCCTTTGATGGATCAGAATCATTCTGTGCCTTCCACTAACCACTCCGAGTACTTCAGGCCAGACTGGGAGTGGCCATCATAAAGTTGGCCCCTGCTAGATGCTTAAACCCACCATATTCCCTCAGAATTTTCGATCAACATGTCACTCTTTTGTCTTCTTCTTTCTCTGCAGTGCCAGCGTTGTGCTGCTCTCTACAACGACAAACCATTCAGGTCTGGCGACCAACTCCAGCCCATGAACTGCCGGCCGTGTCACTGCCACGGTCACGCCCTCTCTTGTCATTATGATGTGACTGCTGACGACCAACCAGATGAGCACTATCAAGGAGGCGGGGGCTTCTGTGACAACTGCATGCACAACACCGCTGGTATATTACAGCAGCTAAATGAATGACTGCTCGAATCCTAGTGTCAGTGTTTTTTTTTTGGTTTGTTTGCTTTTTCAATCTACACTGGTATTGCAGTCTGTTGCATTGCTTTTTTTTTTGTGTCTGTTTTGATCTTAGGGAAGAATTGTGAGTTGTGCATTAGTGGTTTTTTCAGGCTGGAAGACTCTAATCCCACGTCCCTGGATGTGTGTCGGCAATGTAACTGTCACACTGCTGGAACTGTCAGTGGAAGTGAGACATGTGCACAGGTACACACTATACAATATACATACATACAACTTGTTTAAGTTTGACGGCTGCTGTTTTCTTTCTTTGCCCCTGATTCTTTTCACTTGTGTTTCATCTTTCAGGTGGGAGGGCAGTGTCGGTGTAAGATTGCTGTGACTGGTCGCCAGTGTTCCCAGTGTTTGCCTGGTTGGTACGGCCTGGAAGCCTCTAATCCAGAGGGCTGCACTCGCTGTAACTGCACTGACGTTGGCATCGCCAGCAACTCTTCAGGGGTCCCCACTTGCAACCAGGACACTGGACAGTGCCGGTGTAAAGCCCATGTCATAGGTAGGAAGCCACTGGTCTCCAAAGAGTTCTGAAACTATTATCATGGAGGTTGCTGGACGAGGGCTGTGGTCCCTTTGGGGCAAAGCAGTACGTTCATGAGCAGCTTGGATTGTTCTCCAAACTCTGTAGTCGACCAGTTCAAGTGGCTTGGACCAAGATATGAGACCTTGAGAAGTTCCTCATGCCTCTGCAATCTGTGATTTTCATTACAACTTTATGCATTTTGTCTTGCTATAGCGTCTTAATTAACACGTCATCGCAGCTGCTCATTGCAACGATTGCAGAAGTTAATCTAATTCACGCACAGACCGGAACAGTCGCGGGTGCACACCCTGACACACACACACACACACACACACACATGCACACACATCTTTCCCCCAAAGTGTTTTGCCAGCCCAAATAAACAGGCTTCTTTCCGCCGCCGGCGCTTCCAGCCGTTGTGCTTCTCTTTGTGATAAATGGTTTCACTCCCTCCCCTGTGTGTCTTTGAAGAGCAGCCTCGTATGAAATGCAAAACCCGGCCAGCGCTCCTCAAGTCGACGCATCACGGTTATTGCTAAGCCTCGCCGCCAAGGGCTCGCCGTTGTGCATGTGGGGGCCGAGCGTGCGCGCGTGAACCCCAGCAGTCGTGTGTGTGTGTTTTTTTTTGCGGCGCAGGAGGTGCGGATGTGTCTGTGCGGATGTGTCCGTGCGCTCGCCGCTCTGGCCTCGGCCTCTCTGAACGCATCGTATGATTTTCGAGGGAGATTTTCACGCGTGTGCATTAAGATTTCCTCCCCCCCCTCGACGTGCGTGCGTGTGCGCATGCCATCAAGGACTTAGCTGGTGTTTAATTCTCTAATTCAGTGCCAAGTTGATTAAAACAAACTGCTTCAGCCCTTGTGTTTTGCTCACTCTCCGCCTTACAAGAGCCACTTTCGTTTTTTTTCCTTTTTTTTTCCCACGTCCTTGTTTGTTTGGTTTGCTCCCACAGGTATTTTTCAGAAATGAGATTTGATTATGGCAATTTATTACCGCCAAGCTGATACTTTGAGTAGAGCAATGGCATAACCGCTTCAGAAGGACAGAATTGAAATGTGTGCGCACAGACGCGGATGCCCAAGTGTGGACGCACACGCACTCTCATAACAAGGTGCCAGAGTGCAGTGTGTACATAATAGTGTTTGAAATGGTGATGCATGAGCCTGTTAACCAGCTGGCTGCTGATAAAAGGGCTGGGCCACGGCCTGAAACACACACACACACACACACACACACACCCCAACACAATATTACCTCCTGGTCTCCCTGATGTAATATCTTCAAACACCTTCTCTTCTCTAATGATCTCACTTTCTTATTTTTTTTACCACATTATTTTTTACTTCCCTTACTTTCGCCGTGCGCCCCCAGTTGCCTCTGTTATCGACTTTGGAGACTTTAATGTTGCAGAAATAGCCAATCAAATGAATTTGATTCGCTGAAGATGTGAGCTCAGTATTCGAAAAAAATCAAATACGACTTGAATGATCATCTCTGCATGTGACAACATTGAGGGTTTTTGGTGACGGGCCAAAACAAACTCTGTGTATGGCAATGTTCTGGAACCGGCGTTTTCAAATTATTTGCATGGCTTTTGCAAATATTATGACTTTCATTTTATTATCGCCAATGTAAGTCATTTTAATTATTGAAAATATTCCCATTTTACAATTTTCTAAAAACTCAACTGTGACTTGCGGTGACTAAAGAGAAACCTAAAGTGATATAATGGACGTCATGGTGGACGGGTGTCACGCAATTCTCCAAATCCAATTGTGGTTTATGAACAGACAAACAAATGACAATACAAACTTTAATTGTTCATTCTGCGTGAACAGCGCAGGTTTTTCAAGGAAATTTGACACAAAGAAAATGAATTGTCGGTGGGATCATCTCGCTCTTTCATTACCACTTCTCTCCTTCTGTACATGCTTTCGTCTGCGCATTCATCATCAGCAGCCCACTGATGTGCACGCAC
This sequence comes from Nelusetta ayraudi, assembly GCF_046127955.1. NCBI lineage: Eukaryota > Metazoa > Chordata > Actinopteri > Tetraodontiformes > Monacanthidae > Nelusetta > Nelusetta ayraudi. The sequence goes on along the minus strand of NW_027466055.1, from coordinate 3,999,704 downwards.
CTCTGTGCACACCACCACACACAACTTTAGCGCTCTCTTATGAAATATGATCTATGGAAAGGAATTCATTCATTCGTACTTGTAAAATTATTAAAGTGGGCAGACGGGTGGAAATGCCAAGTGTCTGCCGCACACCAAGTAGGTGCGCGCGCACACACACACACACACACACACACACACACACACACACACACACACACACACAGCCTTGGTCATGTGAATGTATAGATTCTCCTCCCTGAATGCATATTGTGCTCATGCACTGCTCGCACCGCCCACACACCAACACGCACACTCTTCTCATAAACGGCAGCGGTGGCTGCGTTGCCCCCAGGCATCCATTTAGGGGACAGATTGGCTGTCACCGAATACGTATGGCATATTCAAATAAGCCCCGCTTGCTCGCGCCGCATATCATGGTTTAACTAGCATTGTAGCATCGCAGTGCTCAGAGAGCCCGGGTCTCCTGCAGCCGTCACCAGTTTTTGGTTTTTGCTGTTGTAAAACAGAGAGAATTTCGAGCAGTGGCCGCAGCTTTGGCATGAAAGACCTTCAAGACTTGAGCTTGGAATTAAGTGAGGGGAATGAATTATTAAAGACATGGAATAATTGAAATAAAATCCTAATTGGTTAATTTCACTTGAAGATCCACTTTAAGCGGTGTTCAGTCAGTCACTTTGCGTTGACGTGCCGTATATCAGGGGGGTATTTTAGGCACAGAATGTCTTAAATGGCCGATCTAAGCCTCACTTTTGCTTTTTGCTCTCTGATTATTGTTCGATGAACAAAGTTCAAGCACTTTAAGCCCCTTTTTCCGTTTTTTTTTTTTTTTTTTTTACACCTGATGGTGTTTCAGTATTTTTCTATCGCGTGCTATCCATCTTTCCATCCCCTCATCGCTCTTTCCTCTCTCTCCCTCCATTCTTCTCTTGTACCTGCCTAATTTATTTATTTTCCCGCTCTGTGAAATTAAGTGTTTGGCCTGAGGTGAGTGATCCATCATATGTAGAGGGCCTGGCCCTAATGATGGCAGCTTTATACACTCACCTACCATTTCTCTCCCCTTCCCACTTACGCACGCTCACACATTTACTCTCTCTCTCCCTCCCTCACACACACACACACACACACACACACACACACACACACACACACACACACACACATGCAGGAAAATGGCAATCAGAGAAAGGTTAACTAGTCAACAAAAGGCTGCAAAACAAACAAGCATCAACTATATTTAAGAAATAAATATATACTGTATATGTATGTTCCCTTTTTGTTCTTCACTGCTGGCGCCGCCCTTGACTCTCAACCCCTTTTCTCCCATTCAGGTCTTTCTTGCGACCGCTGCGAGTTCGGTTATTGGAACCTGTCCCACCCGGACGGCTGCGTCCCCTGTGCCTGCGACCCGCTGGGTTCCCTCAGCCAGTTCTGTGAGCCGGAGGGGGGGCAGTGCGAGTGCAAGCCTGGGGTCGGAGGTCGCCGCTGTGACTCGTGTGGCAGGGGGTCATTTGGTCTGAAGCTGGAGGGCTCCTGCGCACCCTGCAACTGTTCCACAGCAGGAACCGCCCCTGGAACGGCCTGCGATCCACACACAGGCCAGTGTGTGTGTAAGGTGGGTTCAAAGCCTGAACGTTTTCCTTTAGTGTGTGTCTGTGTGTGTTTGTGTGTGTGTGTGTGTGTGTCTCAAAGAGACACACAATAAAAAAAAAACAACATTAAATACAGAACAAAAAGCCAAGAAACGTGAAAAATATGTCTATATAAGAGTTTAAAATAAAGTGGTGACATTAAATTCCAAGAAATCCTTGGAATTCCCTAAAATTCCATGGCCATTTGGCAGTTGAGGCAACAAGTTTTCTTGTCTCTGGGTTCACTTTTCCACCTGGAGACAAAGTCTGACACCCTGCAGTCATCCACCCTCCCTGCCGTCCTCATCCAACCCCGGTTGGCTGTCTTTCCGTCCTCTCTCAGGAGCATGTCGAGGGTCGTCTCTGTGACACTTGTGTCCGCGGCTACCACACCCTGGAGCGGCGCAACTCCCTGGGCTGCCTGCCGTGTGCCTGTGACGCTGGAGGCACCGTGCCTGGGGGGCGCTGCGACCAGCGCACCGGACAGTGTCCGTGTCGAGAGGGCGTGGAGGGCCTGCAGTGCACCGCCTGTGCCCACAACTACTACTACAACCGCAGTTCGCAGCTCCAGGGTAAGAGGCTGTTGCGAGAGACGCCAACAATGGACGGCCTCTCCTTTATGTGACGTGAGAGAACAGCTGGGCGCAAGAATTCTGTTTCATCTTCTCGTTGATTCCACCTGTGCCCAATCAGACGAGTGGTCCCAGGGCTGTGCTCCATGCACCTGTGACCCCAGAGGGACTGTGCCAGGCTCAGTCTGCGACAGCACCACAGGACAGTGCGTCTGTTTGCCCACCCGCCATGGACGGGACTGCAGCCACTGCAGACCAGGTGAGGCCTTATAGAGTTGATCGTCAAAATGAATAAATATTGGGTCAAAAATATTGCAATTACAGATTTTGTTGAGGGAGAAATCGGTCAAGGCAGCAGAATTTACAAAGTGCGACTTTATTGTCAGCACCAGCGCCACAGAAAGGAGAGGTCGCTTTTTCCTTTCAAAACAATCAATTGTTGATAATTACACACAAAAGCATAAAAATCATGCAAGGTTGAAATTTGTTCAACCTCAATTATGGTTCATCTTTGGAAACAACAATCTTTGGCATCGGCCTGCGTGCCAAGAACACTTTCCTCAACTTGAACTGTTTCACCAGAACTAATACAGCTTTCCCATTTGGGGCTCTTTGTTAATTATTCTTAGGAATTACTTGGGAAAAAGCTGTTTTTGGAGAGGGAGACATGTTTTTTTCACTGGCGGCCTCTTATTTGTCGTGTTGGACATTTGTAATTTAATGTTGTTTTTGGAACTACCTCAGATGTGAACGTGTTAGAAAGTTTTCCTGAGTTCAGGAGCCCAACTCATTCATCATACTAATGTTTTCTCCCTGCAGTCCTTTATCAAGACTGTGTTGAGCAGTTTTTATAACAATGGTCTTAAATAGATAATGTGCTAAAATGCAGAACTATTATTCTCCTTCTCTCTTAAGTCTCTCACTTGGTGACATTATCTTTTAATTGCATTTTTTTAAAAAAACGGTGGGAAAAAAAACAGGGAACGTGAGATACCACTGTGCATACTTTAGGCAATGACATCATCATCTACAGTATGACGAGATGACGGCGCTGAGATATTTTAGCTTCATTGTGTTAAATTATGAGTCAGTGAAAATGCGTTTTTTTTTTTCTTTTTTTTTATTCCATATGAATGTCACTGCAAAGACTCAATGAATAAGAAACTCCGCTGTGTGTTCCTCCAAACCCCCAAAAAAACACTCCACAGTGAATCTTCAGTGCTGGACTGTGGTGTGAAAATCAACAATTCAATCAGAACCTGCAGACAGATAAAGTAAAGTGTTCTTCTCTGGCCAGGCTTCTACCTCTCACCCGACCACAGTGTTTGTTCCGAGTGTGACTGCCATCCCATGGGAGCTTCGCAGCGCGGCTGCGACGGCCGAAGCGGACGGTGTTTGTGCGGCCACCTCTCAGTGGGGGGGCGGCGGTGTGACCAGTGTCGAGACTTGTTCTACGGATTCAACCCCGGCTTGGGCAGGCGAGTTGCATCAAGCCACTGACACACACGCAAAACTGCTCAGCGCACTCTGGCCTCCGCCCGCACACACACACACACGCACACACACACACGTACACACACTCGCAGCAGGTGCAGCCGCTGCAAAGGCGGTGTACAGATTGCTTGCCATACGACCTGAAGGAGTTAAGAGTTGTTTTGACCTTTGCGGCTCGTGTCCGAGCCGGCAGGTTGCCCCACTCGCGTACAAGCACACACGACTTAAAACACACAAAAATGTAAGTCGGGTCATTTGTGTAGCGCTGCCGTGTGCTCTCACCAAGTTCGTCTCAACAGGGTGTCACCGTAGATAGATGATCAACAAGCTGTTTGACGCTGTGCGCCTGTGTGTGTGTGTGCAGTGTGTGTGCAGTGTGTGTGCCGTGTGTGCGTGCTTTAGCTGACCTTGCCGGTTAGCCCAATTCCCCAGTGTTCAGGCTGTGACTGAGCTCCTCTCACATTCGAGGGAGGAGGGATGATGGAAGCAGGAAGAGAACCTAACACTTAGTCAGAGTCAGACAGTGGGAAGAAAAGAACCTTTGCAATAATTCAATCATGGGGGGCGGAGAAAAACAGACGTTAAAAGTTAATTTGACATCAAAGTGTCTCCACTTGAGTAGATGTGGGGGGTTCAACATACACATAGACCTCAAACTATCCAATAGGAAAGCTTCCAAGACCTATCCAAGACCTCAAGCTTACGCTTGATCTTTTAAATTAGTTTTTATATTTAAAAAAAACAGTTTGACGTATTGAAATGGGAAGTCGTAGCGTGCATTCTTATTTCTCCAGCAACACACAAATTGTTCTCTCTCACACCACTTGTGACAGTTGAGGGTGAGGAAAAGGCAGAAAGTAGGTGTGAGGTTGGTGTTTTCTCTCTCCTTGGTGAAGGAGTGAAGGTCAGGTCACTGGCATTTTTAACTGTGTGTGTGTGAACACCAGTTGACAGGACAAATTTGCGGCTCGTTATGAAGCTGCGGCTTTTCACACAGCACTGATGAAGGTGTGTGTGTGTGCGTGTGTGTGCGTGCATGCATGTGTATGTGTGTGTGTAAGAGAGAGAGAGAGAGAGAGAGAAGTATGAGAATACATTTACTGAAAAGAAAACACTGGTCCCTAAGTGTGTAAGTGACAGTCATACAGTGTTCTTCTTAATGCAAGGTGTGTGTGTGTGTGTGTGTGTGTGTGTGTGTGTGTGTGTGTGTGTGTGTGTGTGTGTGTGTGTGTGTGTGTGTGTGTGTGTGTGTGTGTGGGTGTGTATGAAGGTGTGAGGTGGCTGGCCGGATGATCACCCACTGTCCAGCCCCAGTGAGAGTGACACCACACTGGTCACCATGCGACACACACACACACACACACACACACACACACACACACACACACACTTTGACTCCTCTAGGGGGAATACCGTGTCTTTGAAGTTAGTTTCACAGCTCCATCATAGTGTTATTGCACCCACACACACATGTGCACAACTACTACACAAACTCTATTGCATTCTATTCATCCTGCAGATCAGGAAATAAAATTTAACGATTGGCCCTTGGGTCTGAGTCCTGCTGTACGCCTCTTGGATTTAGTACCTGATCAAACCTGATGGTGGATGCAGCCTTCAGTGAGTTTTGTTGACTGTGCAAAGCACAGCAGTTTCAATGTGTTTCATATTGTTGTCTATATTGTGTATATTGTCCACCAGATGCCTTCCTTGTGCGTGTCACCCGGTGGGCAGCGTCAATGGTTCTTGCCATCCAGACTCTGGGGTTTGTACCTGCAAGCTGCTGGTAGTCGACACCAAGTGTGACGCGTGTCAACCAGGAGCAAGTCACTTTGACCCCGAGAACCATTTTGGCTGCAGCAAAGGTGAGCAAACGCACACACACACACATGGGAAAACCTACAAACCCAACTGTTTTTCAGTTTTGTGCCTATCTTGACATCTAATTAATGACTTGCTTAATATGGATGAGTTCAAAGGTGATTGGTTTAATTGACATTTCATATTAAACTGCAGCTCATTTATGTCCCAACTGTGTGCTTTTATCTGCTCAGCTCCCTCCCAGCAACCTCCACCAGCAGGACTTGCTTTGAATTATTCCTCTATTCAGCTCTCCTGGTATCCTCCTGATTCACCAAACTCCAACAAACTCAACTATACTCTCATCAGGAATGGACACACAGTGCATAGCATCCAAAGCCACTATCCTTTCAGTAAGTACATGTTTCAAGCATCATTGATGGAAAAAAAAAATACTTCTTTCCCCCATATCATTGCCTCAAGTAATACTTTCTTTCCCCTTTTGTTAAGGTTCTGAATATTTTGAAGACACCGGTTTGAGTCCCTTCACAAACTACTCTTACTGGCTGGTAACGGCTAACGTGGCTGGCATCACTACAAGTGCGGTCGCCCCTCATCAGACTTTAGGGGCGCCACCTGATGCTGAAAAGCTCAATTTGAACCTGGTGGGGCGACCCAGTTCAACCTCGGCCAGCTTCAACTGGAGCATGCCACAGAATGATACAGGCCCAGTGGAGAGGTGTGTTTAAGAGACAACGCGTTTTCCTCGTATTGAAAGTATGTGGTGTTGAATAAGATGGTTAAAAAAAAAAGAGATAAAAGAGCAGGATGAACTGCAGTGATGCCCCGTCTGTAACCTTTTTACAATCTCTTAGATTCTTGGCACCTGAGGCATCCAAGGACATTTTATTAAGCCATGTAGCATCATAATATGATATATTTTTTGAAGTGACAGTTTTGATGGGTTTGTTTTGCTGCCACAGGTTTGTGCTGTCTTCCACTGAGTCATCTAGTGGAGCCAAAGCCGTCATCCATTCTTCTGGCCTGGCCACAGAGGCTGTGGCAAGCGGCCTTGAGCCCTTCACTCAATATACTGCCGTTCTTCAGGCAAGTGATGCTTTTGTTGTGAATTTGAGCTAAAATCAACAAAGTTTTTCCTCCAAGTTCGCAGCCTTATTTTATCGTCCGCTACAGGCACTGCAGTTTGAACTGACAGGGTTGTGTCCGTGTCTACAGGTGTGCTCCTCCGGCGGCTGCACTTCCACATCACCTCTGTCATTCCTGACTGCCTCAGCCCCTCCGCAGAACCAGCCCCCACCCACCGTCTCTGCAGCAGGGCCGCATACGTTGAATGTCTCCTGGGAGCCTCCCACAAAGTCGAACGGTAACGTTGAGATTTGGCCTGAAACTTGTCTTAGGCAAGAGAGTCAGAAAAAAACCTTTACAGCTTTAGTTCAAAATGGCAATATTAACTTGTGGTAATTATTCATTCAATATGTTTCAAGCAATTGTAAAATATAAGCCATTGACGTTCGTGCCATAATGAATAACTCAATTGGTTAATCACATATTACAACACTCATTTTTACATGACATGAAGCGCTTGCCTAAGAGCATGGCCTTTAGGCTTGTGTCACTGAGGAAGCAGAACAATCAGCCAACACACACACACACACACACACACACACACACACACACACACAC
>NW_027466055.1:3907500-3987500 GCF_046127955.1 Nelusetta ayraudi | reverse complement strand
CTTGTGCGTGCGGTGTAACTGTACACCAGGAGCTTCTGCAGAGACGTGACAGTCGCTGTGGACGCTGGAATCACACACGTGCGCGTGTACAATTCCTTCTGGGAGTCTGCCAATGATTAAGCCGTTTTATTACAATGTCAGCAGCCAAAATTAACCCATCTGCTGGTCTATTTGCTCTGTGTGTGTGTGAGAGAGAGAAAGTGTGTGTGTGTGTGTGTGTGTGTGTGTGTGTGTGTGTGTGTGTGTGTGTGTGTGTGTGTGTGTGTGTGTGTGTGTTTTTGAACGGGACATCATCGGGCACATTTCCGTTTTTTTTTTTTTTTTCAGATCGTTTTTTTAATTTTTTTCCCCAGTTTCACCGTTAAATATTTCTCTGTGGTGTCTGCTTTTCCATCAGCACCTGCAGCAAACATCTAGATGATCATTTTTTTTAAGGTTCACAAAAACCGGCAACTGCTAAATATCAGCGATGACAGAGATGGAGTGGGGGATTGAGAAATAAAGAGGGAAACACACTCGTGAAAATCTCCCAGCTGTCACCTGTCAACTCATCTGTTCCCATTTGTTCTTTGTGAAAAGTTCCAGCTATTCCAATGGACAGCATCAAGTCCAGGATTTGGCTGAGACCCATTCAGTTAGCCGCACCGAAGCCACTTTGAAACAAGGTGCTTTTGTGTGCGTGGCACCGGCGGCGCTCTAATGTCGCCATAGCTCAGTTTCAATAGACTGGTAAGCTATCGATTGGCAGTAATTTATGGTTTGATGTGGCGAGATGAGCCGCCTAAGACAAGCTGTCCACTTCCCTTTTAAGAGCTCCATCCTAACTGTGAGTGAAGGCGGACCCACATGTGTGTCACTAAGAGCTAATTTACTCCCACCGGCGACCATTTAGACCATTACTGGAGCACGCGTGCGCACGCACACACACGGGAACACAGCGACGGAAGGACTCTTAATGCATACACATCTTTCCAATCTCAACACCGGTCCATCACTTCCTACATCGCTGTCTCCACTCTTATACATATCGCCTTTCACCGTATCGGCCCGTCTCGCCTTGATTTATTTATGATACGGGTTGAAGCCGCAGCTTCGGTACTTCCCCGTATTTTCCAAAGGGACCTTTAATTTAACATCTAAAGTGAAAGAAGGAAATTAAATTGACCCGCAGTCAAATGATAATGGCACTTTTGTCCATCCAGTCTAGACACGGAGCTGGTGTGAGCAGAATGAGCCGGATGCATTACAAGAAAAAGCCAAATGTTGATAACGATATTGTTATGACCGTTACGGCAGTTCATATTTATCAACCATGTCTTTACATCTGTATTGAATTATAACATGGCATAATGAAAAGGAATAAGGCAACTCCTTAAATCTCTCATTTTTTTTACATGTCGCTTTTCTCCAAAGCCCCAACAGGACTGTCTCCACCTCGCTTGTATCCTCTCAACGAAACAACCATCAACGTAGACTGGGACGCACCAGCCAAACTCAATGGACCACACCCACTCTATCAGGTGAGTGACAGCACTGAATCACATTCAGTGTAACTCTGTTATCTTCTGTGCGACGACCCAGTGCATTGACCCTGAAACTAAACCAGCAGCCAGAAGGAGTCATTTCTTCACATCAAGGTCCTTCTGTCAGTGCTTAGGGGTTTGTTTGTTTTTTTTAAGAGAGATTAAAAAAAATGTTACCTTAACATGCTTACAAGCCACAAAGGTACGCTAACGGAATCTCACCTTGTTTCCACAATAACGGTTGCAATTCATTGCTCCAGGCACGCATGTGTCTAGATGTTGATGCATCATTTGTTGCCTGCCATTGATTTGCCAGGTGGAGAGGACTGACGTCTCGCTCTCCGACCCACGAGATCCTGTGGTCAGAGGAACCAGATTTCCTGGACACGGTTACTACCAGTTTCCCAGTTCCACTCTTCCAGTCAACACGGACTTCACTGGTAAGAGGCCATGTGCAACGCTTGGGCACGGCTGCAGTATTGTGTGCAAACGATCCCCTGCTCACGTGCATCATCACGTGCCTTTCTTTCCATCTTTCTTTCTTTCTTTTTCTAATTCTGCGCCGCTTGGCGATGGCACTGGCGCATCTCAGTCTCCAAGTGACATCTCTTCACAATGACTTCCACAGTCATCTTAAAGGACAATTATCTTTCTGTTTACCAGCGTCATTAGAGGGTTGAGCTGCACAGCCAAACATGTTCTGCTTCATCTGAGAACATCACCCAGTCTGACGCTCATAATTAATGACTGCTGATACTAATCAGTGGGATTTGAGCAGGCAAAGCTCTTTGATGCCTCACGATTGCTTCACTGTCCTGCACAAGTCCTGCATGTTTCTGTGTGGACGCGAGGTTTAGATTTGGGTCAGTTGAAAAACTCGTTTTACATTTATTTTGTTGTGCTGTTTTGTGTCGTGCAACATCCAAAATGCTGAAGGGTTTAGACTCCACATCAGGGATGTTTTTCCTCTCTAAATATTTTTCTTTTCTAAACTATACCTTTGCGAACTTTTAGACCTAGCAGCGCGTCCAAAGCACAACAAAACAGATTTGTGGGCTATGAAGGTGACCTCTAGTTGCCTCTGAGATGGGAAGATAAGAAACAAAAGTTTAGGATCAAAAGGAGAGAATGAAAAGGTTGATAAATGTGAGGAAAATCTGACTTGTTTGGGCCTGACGATACCCAGTCGGATCCTGTGAGGGATCGTCAGGTGCCACACTTGACTATCGAGTCCAAGTTTCAATCCACTTTGAAAGTCACAGCTATTGTGCAATTGTAAGAAAGAGTAAATTAAACTTGAATTCAAAATTTTTGCATGTGTAGGTCTTCTGCAACTCGGAAGGTTAATAAAACTTGCTCTGTGTCGCAGTGAATGAATGATAATATTTGCTCTTGAGGCTTGCCGTCTCTTCTCCTCTACTTTCCTCCTTCATAAAGGGTAATGGATCAGACAATAACTTACAGACCGGATCTATTCTGGACCATGAACGTGTCGGCAGTCCCCAAACCGTCGCCCTTTTACAACCATCAATACTAATAGCATCATCTACAGACAATTATTCCCATCGAAGCGCATGGAACAGCGAACAAATCAAAGCCAAATTGGATTATGAATGTAATGCAGTGTAATGCCCCCTCGAGAGTCAATTGATCACAGAGTAGACTCGTCAATCGAGGATGTCTTGTGGAAACCTAGTAACTCCGGCAATGACAACTGTTTTAATGTATAATCTGTTTTCAATCACGCCGCATTGACAATTCAACTTTTACTTCAGGCAGGTATTTGCAAACCTGCTAAAAGAAAGCAAAAAGTTTTGCTGGTACTTTCAAATTCCTCTGTCTTTTGAGCTACTTAAGGCCTCACCCCCGTCTCTGCTCAGAGGAGCAGCATTGATGGAAACAGGAGATCATCGTTTTTCTCCATCAATACTATGCACCGTAGTAGGTACATAAATAATATGTTGTCTCCATAAATTATCCATCCAGGTTTTTTACTGGAGGCCGGCACATAAATGAAGGGTACTTCTTCAGGCACGACCCCTTCGCATGTAAAATCTTAAGAGCCACCGTGTAAGATTGCATGATATTTGCCCTTTCACCTGCAACTTAATGGCTGCTTTGGTTAAATCATTTTTCGACTAAAGAGGCTGTTTTCGATGCGCAGTTATTGTGCTAGACGTGGATTTTTTTCCGCAAACCTTACGTACGCTCGCCTGTGATTAACGATGCTTCTAAAGGCTGAATGAATTTAGGGTGCTTGAGGTCAATGTTAACCAGGCTGGATCTCACTATAGCTGAAACAGGATTAAAACCATACCCTATTATGCTGTGTTTAGGAATAACCTGTAAGTGCTTGTTTCCATAAATGCATGGGAGTCCATTCATCTTGTCTGTAATGCCACTATGTCTAAATGGGACTTCCTACTCTCCTTGTTAATCTTTGAATCCAAGACTTAGCGTTTGAGTCGAGAGCGGGACGCAATATTAGTCAATAATCCAGTTAATATGGATACCGGTTGACTGCAGGTTATTTAGTCCTTTCCCGTCATTTGTTCATTTTTAGTGTTTGAGCCAGAAGTTATTGAATTAATGACTGGAATGATGATGATGGCCCACTCATATTTTCACTAATCCAGATGTATTTCTACAACCGGCAGCAAATTGGGGGAGGTGAAACGAACATAGTGTGGAGGGGGGGGGGGGGGGGGCGAATGGGATGGGGGGAGGAGGGAGTGAAAGAATGAAATGAATGTGCAAACAAATAGCCCTGGAATATTTCCAGACACGTCCAATACAATACATTGCTGCAGCACCACTGCAGCAACTGGGCAGGGAAAAAAGGGAAATGTTAAATGATACAAATTATTTTTCCTTAATTAATATGATTGATTGCCAGGCGTTGACGTTGAGAGGAGAGGGGGAGAAATGTGTGGAGGGAAAGTTTGCACAGACATCATTAGTTTTTCCCCATTTAAAGATTAATCAGAAGAGGCTGGGCTCTTTAATTCTGTCATTTGTATATTTAATGGGCTGCTGCAGAATCTATGAGTGTAATTAGCTAGCTGCCGCGCTCTCATTAATACGCCAGGCTCTGATTAATGCCAGCACAGAGCTAACATGACTGGAGTTATTCAGGTTATGTTGTGTAGATGATTGCACACATCCTCCGCTGTTTACTGAGACAGAGAGGGGAGGAACAATGCAAGAATAAATGAAACAATGGCATGCAATAAATACGGATATGCTTAAATTTGTTGACGGATAAATGCTGCTGAATGTTTATCACACGTGCTGTTTTTTGTTGGTTTTTAGCTTTGAGGATAAAGAGGGAAGAAGCGGCCCTCTACTGAGGGAGGGGATGTAAACTTAATTTCAGACGTACTTTGATCATTTTCAATTCACAAAAAACATAAGCAAAATAATGATGTGACTTAACATAGAAACAGCAAAATGAAAGAACAAAGAGTCTTGATGTTCTTTACTGTGTCCATATTTACATTTCAGGCTATTCACCAAGCACAACCTAATCCAGCAAGGCAGTTCAAACCATTAGCATGTCGTTTTTGAACGGTGAAGGGCAACATTTTTTGACCTTTTTTTTCTTTCATAAGGATCGAGCAAGACATCTTGACATCTGTCAAAAATCAGAATTGAACGAGGAGGTGCTTCCTGTCCTGCTACTCTGGGCTCTACTGCTCTACAGTCTATACAAGCATACTGTACATTTATCGTCCATGGAGATATTACTTCAGTAGTCTACAATCCCTTGGTGTCACTGGTCGCACTTCTCCTCTGTCATGGCTCAAATGAAAACAAGAACAAGAACATTTATATCATGCAAGTGATCACTGTTGCAGCTTCCTGCAGCTTCACAAACACAAGCAGAAGCTGCAGCACATTTACTCTTGTGTGGATCCTCTTCAGGACTGTTGCCTGACACCATAGAGGGGCCCCGATCTTTGTTGTTGGGCGTTTTATTTATGTGGTTTGGCTCTGTGGAAAAGTCACGACAGTGGAGAGCAGAGATCTTTATCGTGTGTTTATGACGTGGTATGGTGTGAAGAATGATGGAGGTTACTTTGAGTGTGTGTGCTAGAATTGTGCACTTGCAGGTGCACAGGTGCACGCTGTTATTTTTTTTTTGTTGCCCCCCCCTCCTGTGCATGTTGGGACAATTGCGCATGTGTTATGTGTGTCTGCATGCATTTTGTATGAGTAACAGAGACACCTGTCATGATGTGTGCTCACGTTTCACTGTTGATGGCTCCAAAGTGGTTGTCAGTGTGAAGTAGCACAAGTCCTGTGGGGGAACCTGGAGGGAGCGATGCTGGGAAGCAGCAGCGTCATAAGATGTTGTATATTTGGATCAAGAAAAACTTGTGTTGCCCCTCTAAAATGCAAGAGGGGTTGGAGTTTTTTTTTTGTTTTTTTTGTTAGCAAAGCATAGCATCAAAGTGTTTTTAAAGTGTCATTAATCAAACATGGTTTGCACATAAGGTGATCTGAGCAAATTGGAACAGGAGGCATTCTGAAGTACTGATTTCTTCTGTGAGCAGTGGAAAGAATTGATCTTTGCAAAACTGTGAACTATCGGCCCAAACTCTCACTGTAAGAAACTGTATTTAAATAAAATGTCACTGTTCCTCTTTTTTTAATGACCGCTGTTGGTTTTTACATGCAGATTTTTTTTTCCCTTAATCTAACACATTTTTTGCCCATGGCCACGGAGGGATGCATCAACTGATGTCAGCTGCGGAAAACACACGGAGACGAGGGGGAGACGCGGGGAATGTAAAGGTCAAGTTAGAGATGAGGAAGGTTAAAAGCAAAGGGAATAAAGAAAGGAAGGTATGGGAGATCGTGACACAGAAAGAAGGTTAAAGTGGGGGAAATGAATTGTCAGGCATCTGTCATGACTTCACTCATCTCACCGGTGACAAGGTCATGAATGTAAATGACAGGCGACTGCTAGATGTACGGAATGCAAGTCCAATGTAAAGAGCTTCTTTTTTTTTGCCTGTGTGTTTTTGCCGCCAAGTTGCTGGATGTTGTCTTTAAAGGTGTCGTGTCTGAAGCCTTTCACAACTTTTATATACTTTCCAGACTTCAGTGGAGCCTGACCCTCAATTGATTAATTATCCAACGCCCTCTGTGGTAAAAACGGAATTAGCCCTTTGTTTACAGCCTTCGGTAAATTTGCTTGGTTGCTCTTCTACAAACTGTGTGTAATGGGTTCTTGCCCATTACACACAGTTTCCAATGTTTGTATTTTTTGTTTTCTAGCATATCCTCCTTTCCCACTCTGAAAATATAACATATAGTTTGTATTTAAGTAAGCAAACTTGTGAGAAAATTGCCAGTTTTTAAGGTCTTGACTTCCCTGTGCCACGGTTTTACTTCTCTTCCTGTTAAATGAATTCACAAAGCTTTTTTTTTTTTTTTTTTCTACCAAGACTTGCTTTTGCTGGAACCTCGACTGACTCCATCCAGCTCCTCAGATCTTCCCACACTTCTTCTCCCTTCAGGGACAGGAAACGTACACACACACACACACACACACACACACACACACACACACACACACACACACACACACACACACACACTCACGCGCGCGCACACATAAAATCACATCCTCTCTGCCGTTATGTGGATCTGGTAGTGGATTAAGATCCAATCTCTGATCCATAGTAACATGACAGCACGGTGCACGCTGGAAGAATTCTGTGCTCTCTGTGTTCAGCGAGTGCGAGTGTTTGAGATCCTCGCGGTTTAAAAGCCGAGCCGTCTGCATGGCTTGATGTGGAACGGAACGCACCGCTGGAATGTTCAGAGAAAAGACAAATCAATTTCCTTCTTTTTAACTTTTTACGTTGCAGTTCCAGTGTATCCTTCAGAGTCCTGCTCTGTGGGAATGGTTAACAGTTATTTATAGCCCAAGTTCAAAAGGAGCCTTTCTGACCGTGAAGAAAAAAACACACTGTTGACTAACCCATTCATTCTACTTGCCTGTAATTGAATTTAAATGAAAAAGAAGGTGCATTGTTTATTGTCTCAGTATGCATTTGTGCGTTTAGGTCCACTGGAAGGTTCTCAACTTTGGAAAAAAAAAAAAATAACGCAGGAAAAAATACATTTCCTAAAGCATCTAATGACTCTCTGGTCCTTTTTGTCTCTTGGTGTCAGGCGTTGAGTTGAGCTTCAAGACCAGATCTCCGGACGGTCTGCTGCTCTGCGCCTTCTCTCCAGGAACCCAGGAAGAGTTCCTGGCTATTCAGATGAAAGGAGGACGGCCTTACTTCCTGTTCGACCCTCAGGTACAAGAGGCTCTTTTTTCTTTTTTTTTGTTGCAGAAAGTAAAGATTGCGCTGATACCGACAGTGCGTCCCGAGTAGAAAGAGAATGCGAAAAAAAAAACCTGACGTTCTCATACAGTGTTATCCTGACTTCCAACGTCCAGCCTTTCTTTCCCTTCACTGGTGCATTTTGCTTAATACACTGAGTCTCTTACCTTTACCTGTCATTTTCCTCACGTCTCTGACTTCCTCTCCGTCGTCTTCTTTCCCTTCTCCGTCTCTGCCCAGCGTTTTCTCCATCCCTCGCTCCCCTTTAATAAATGTGATCTGTAGCCCCTCATTGGCTCCTGTCAGGGAGGCAGGCAGAGGGGTAAAAACTTTGAAAGTGTGTCAACGTTTGAATTGGACTGCAATTAACTCATTCCCTGCAGTCACCACGCGTGAATACCAATTGCAAGCTAATTAAGCTTTGCACTCTCCCTCTCACGCGCAGGCACGCACACACACACACACACACACACACACACTCACACAAAAACGCCCCTTATCCATCCATACAGACACATGTAGAGGGGTTAAAGAGTCAACGACTTGGATGATGAAAGTGATGATGAGAGATGATTACGTATACTTCCATGAGGCCACCAAGTAATTACACACTCAAACAAACACACACACACACACACACACACACACACACACACACACACACATATTCCCTCCTCAATATCATATCCTTCTTATCAAAAATGACTGGATCGAAATTTCACCATTGGGGTGCGAGTTGAGGAATTCATGTGTGACAATAAATCCCTGTTTTCTCGCCAGCGTGACTTTAACGTGTGTGTCTGACACTGCTCGCTATAAGGAAGCACAATTGTGTGTCTTTTCCAGCTGGGTTGATTCTTTTGTTTAGTCTAGTTTGGGGTAATTAACAGTGGGAGTGGTGTCACGGCTTATTAGAGTTCCCCTAGATACATATAACCGGACCCATTACTTCCCCCTATTAGCCTGTTGAGCTAGCCTAATGGGATTACCAGTGCAGGAGGGGTAATTTAGCATGACACTGGAAAGTGATATGCTCATAAATATGTGTGCATGTGGGCTACCACACACACACACAAAGCATCTTGAAGCGCATGCATATGTGGAGGAGATATCGACCAGAGCATCGGGGATAACTTGCCGTCAGCGCGGCTCTGTGACGGTGCACCGAGGGTTCGGTTGCAGCTGCTAAGTGTTCAGTCTGTCACAGGTTGTAAGACTCTGCTGCTGCCGCGCACGCACAACTAATCACTGGCTTTTATTGGTGAATGTGCAGAGATAAGAGGTTCGTCATTTTACACGACTCGCATGTGAAGTCTTGGATTTTGCTGTTTGACTTTTTTTTTCTTCTCCCTTCTTTGTAATCACACAACATTTCATCCATTCATTTGAATGTAAATTGACCACGGAAATCAAATCGGAAGTCATTTAAACGTCAGATTTGTTTTGGACATTGTTTCACCCACTAATACGTTTAATACAGTACATACTAATACAGGCAACCATGCTTGCAGTGCATTTGTAAGTGTGAAAATGCCAAAGATCGCAACTCCTCCCAATTTGTAAAGCAGAGCTTTTGAAACATGGTGGTAAAGATGTCAAAGGCTGTTCTACTCTGGCATTCATCCCTTTATTGATCTCATCATTTAATCTTCATCACAGTGTGTGTGTGTGTGTGTGTGTGTGTGTGTGTGTGTGTGTGTGTGTGTGTGTGTGTGTGTGTGTGTGTGTGTGTGTGTGTGTGTGTGTGTGTGTGTGTGTCTGCCCCCAAAACCCCCAACACTATCTTTTTACAACATGACTTGTCGCCGACTTGCTAAAAGCTAATAACAACAATGATGTCATACTTAATAGTTTGCAGAGAGGCCTGTAACAACACTTTGATGATACCGATGATAATTGATGATTATTTTTTTTTTAAAGCCCCAGTAATGTATTCTGCTGTAACTCACTGCATTGCGTGCCCGTGTTGATGCAACGCTTTGTGTGCGCAGGGCTCAGCGGTTGCTGTGACAGTGCAGGGTGACGGGGGGCGGCGCTACAGCGATGGACAGTGGCACAGCATCACAGCAAGGAGGCGAGGGGCCGTGGGAACAATCGTTGTTAACGATCAATACAGGGGTAACTCGCCTCATATTCATACTGACCACTTTGTGCACCCGTGTGTGGGTGTGTGGGTGGGTGTGCGGGTGCGAGCCTGTTTAGCCTTCTCTACAGATGTAAGCATGTGTTATTGCAGTGTGTGGATGCCATCTATATCTGTTGCCTGCATGTGCATAAATCCCCTGCCTGTGCATGGAGGTATTAGCCGGGTTAATCTCAGGCACTCTGCGTTTGATGAGAAAAATGCCGCTTCACACACACACACACACACACACACACACACACACACACAAACTCTTTGTTTTCTTTTGGGTTTTTTTTCAGCTTTTCACAAATAAATTATGTTCTACTGCTTGAATCTATACTGGAACTACGTGAACATAATCCCCAGATTATTTTGCTCACTTAGCTTGTATCTTAATTCAAATCTGTCCGTTTCTCTCCTTTCCTTCGCAACGTCTTTATTTCAATAAAGGTTTCCCTCCTGTGCCCTAAATGTGCAGATCTAATCCCCTCTTTTGCCCTTGCTTAATTCAGTGCTTTTGTTTTTGCCGTACTTGTCGCACCATCCGCCTGCCTGCTGCACTGCAGGAAGTGCCTCAGCTTCCAGCGGCAGCACCATCATCGGGGAGAACACAGGAGTGTTTGTTGGAGGGCTGCCTGAAAACTTTACTGTATTCAGAAAGGATTCAGGTAATTCTGACTATCAGTCTGCCTCCTTTTAGCTAATAGTCTTGTTTATTGTTCACTGGTAAACAGAGTCCAAATAATATCTAGATTTCTCAGTTTTGGAAACCAACAAACCTTTCTCTTGAAAGTCATCTTCTGGTATTTGCTCTTGCCGGCTCAGGTGATGCTCGGCTTGTGCGACGTGGTTTCTCTGGTTGCCTTCGAGACGTGAGCTTCAAGATGACTGACAGCCCTTCAGAGGGGTGGAAACCTCTGGACTGGACAACGGCGACCAGCAGGGTGGCGGCGTATGAAAGCTGGGAAGGATGTCCTCTTCATTCTGTGGAAGGAGCTCATTTTCTGGGCCATGGTGAGATTCTGCTGATGGTTCTGTTCATTGTATCATTATTTCTGCTCATCTCAAAGACAACCAAAACTGTTTAGAATGATGTATCCCAGCCTGGTGTTCATTAAGTTGCTTTTCCATTGCAATAAATGCTACGGCAGGTGAACTGTCATCAGTTTGCATTTTCACAGATGTTGCAGTATCACCTCCAGTCTTTGTTGCCATCTGGCATGATATTCTGTTATCTACAAAAAAGCTTGAAAACATTAAACCCATTGTGTTCAAGTTAAGTTGGCTTTATATTTTCTGCCTTTGCCTCGTTAATCGTGTCACTCCATATTTCCTCCTTTCCAGGTTACCTGGAAATTGAAAGTCATTTATTTCCTGGAGGACGCGACTTTGAGATTTCTATGGACTTTAGAACCGACCAGTTCAACGCACTTTTGCTGTTTACATACGACGCGCACACTGAAGACTACATGCTGGTGAGTAGCAATAAGAACACTGCATATATTCAAGTCAAGGCTTTGAGAATACGGGGCAATCGATCAATGAGTGTGTTTGCAAATCTCAGGTGGAGCTGGAAGCCGGCCTGCTTCACGTCAGTCTGGCTTGTGACGGTCAGCTGACTGAGCTCAGTACTTGGGTGGGGCTCAGCTACTGCGACGGCGACTGGAAACAGCTTCTGCTTTCCAAGCGCGGCTCGCTCGTTTCTGCCGCGGTCGGCGATTGGGCAGAGGAGACCACGGCGACCGGAGGAGCCGTCCGGCTGAGAGTTGATTCGCCCTTGTACTTGGGAGGCGTGCCAGCAGAGCTGGTGCACTCCGCCCTGCACGGTGGAAGCCACAGACACGGTGAGACTAAACTCACAGGTTGAAATCGCAACATGAAAAAAAAACAACATTTATTTCATTTTATTTTATTTTTTACAGATCACAGATTTCAGACTATGCAGTTTTTTTCCCAAAGCAGTGTCATTTTTGTTTTTGAACTAACTGGTTCCTTCCTGTGTCGTCAGGAAGGAACCAGAAATGTTTTTCCATGACCTTACAACCTGACCTGTACAATTCCGTTCTGTCAAACCACTGTTGACAACATACATTCAGCTCCACCTATTTATAGTGGACTGAAAATTGGCGAAATTTAATAATTTAATATAAAATTTAATAATTATGTTAGGAGACTTGTGCCTGTTCATTTATTTCATTTTATTTTATTTTAGTAGAATGATGTTGGTTAAATGGAGCACTATTACAAACAGAACTTCTCACTGGGGATTAATATAGTATTTCTCATTCTGATTCTGATTATTTCTCCTCTTCTAACTTCTGTCACTTCCTTCCACCTTTATCTCTCCATCCCCGAATCCCCCCTTTTCCTCCCTCTCTCTCTCCTCCTCTGTCGCAGGCCTCGGCGGCTGCATCAGAGGTCTCTCCATACAAAGTGACCAAACGAGCCCTCCTGTTGGTCAGAATGTGAATCTCTTTTTAGCCTCCCGGCGGTCTCTTCGGGTCTACTTGGACGGCTGTCCCACCAGCGAGAGCCGCTACAACTGCAGGGGAAACGACTCGGTGTTGGTGTACAGCGGGAAGCGGACCAGAGCTGCAGATTATAGTCTGCAGGCTTTCACTGGTAACAACCACATAAATACATACATTAAAAAAAGAGACAGTGTCCGCTCTTGGAATACACTGTAGCTCAACGCTGGGCAAACACTTGGGATGCAGAAGATGCTGTTGTTCTCAGTTTTCATCCCATATTTTCAGAGATAAAAGATTCGTACTTGTTGATTTCTTTCCTTCAAAACAAAGATCTTCTCTTAATGCAAAAACATATGTATCTCTCATGTCGCCCCTCATCCCCTCTCACTCAACGCACCATTGAAGAGTATTTGTACAGATTTGTGGCCTTGGCGGCAGGGGGTTGGGCCGCAGGACCGTGGCAGAGAGGACGCAGCCGGAGCAAAGGTAAAAGATGTCTCGTCTCCTGGCAAGCGCTTGGTGTGTTGTTTTAATGCGCACATTTTCAGAGCATCCACATAATGAACACGTTTATTTTTACGAACCGGGCATGAGCGCTGTACTCGAGGAAACGCAACATGAAAATGATGCTGTTGCTTTGTTTGTACTTTACTTATTGATCTTTAACTTTACGTTTCATCTGTTTTAACTTCTTGAACTTCAAAAATAATTTCAAAGCCTTTTCTATTTACTTGTGTGTAGTGCAGAGTTTGTGCTCTGCTTGGATTTATTCACGCTGGTTGGACGATCTGAGGCGCTCTGACAAACATTGGTCAAAGGATTAAATGTTACTTCCAGTTGGATTTCTTTTTTTTTTCTTGGTTTGTTTTTGTTATATGTTTTAAGTAAAACTACTGCATTGTTCTACAGCATGTATTGTGTCCAAAACCAGCGATATTCTTACGTGTGCCCGACTGTATGAGAGATTGATAAGGCCTCTATAAAGGGCATCCCAGTAAAAGGCTGTTAACCCAGAATGGCCTGTGTGGTCCCCTGTGTAATATAAAGCTGCTCGTTAGTAGTGAACGATACACTGGCAGGTCTCAGTATATACCGTCCTATGAACAGAGGGAGGGATGAAAAAGACGGAGGGAGGGAGGGAGTGCTAAAAACATAAAGAAGGCAGGGCGGGGCTGAGGGCACGTGGAGGAGGAGGAGGAGGAGAAAAATCTGGAATGATCAGAGGGACAATAGGGCAGCAGGAGATAAAAAGTTGAAGGAGTCATATTTTAGTAAAAAGAAGGAAAAAAAAACTTTCAAAGAACATTTGTGACAAGAGAAAAACAATAATGTTGCCAAAAATAAAGGAGTTCCTCGATTTTCCAACCAGATTGATTTGGGCATTTGTGAACAATGTGGAAATTATTAATACATACATGCTGCTCGGGTGCTCGCAGTGCTGCGCAGTCTCAGCGGCGTGTTCAGGATGGGGGTGCCTGAAGTGCAGTAGCGGTGGTTTTGTGGCAGCGAGATGGACGGAGAGGCGGCGCGGAGGGGAAGTGGACCATCCGGAACCACTGAGTGTGTGAAGGGGAAGGGAGTGCTGCCGAGCGAAGGGAGGCTGATTGGTGTGAAATATAGCCCAGAATGAATCGCTGGCTGTATTAAATCAGTGCTGAAAAAGTTACTGCTCTCATAAATAGCATTTATGCTAATGGTGAGGTATGATTTACTGGCCCTATTAAAACAGAGATTCCGGCTGCTTTTCTTTAGGCTGTTTGTCCTCTCAACCCTGTGTTTTGCCTCCTTTATTTGATGTTTTTTTGTTTTTCATACTTTTATTCTATACACTGATGAATCGTCCTCTAAATTGTATTTCATTCATTATTTTTTATATTTTATTTATATCATTTTTTTCTTTGTTTTATTGGTGTTTATCATAATTTATCGCTCTCTCACACGACCCTCTTCACTCCTGTCCGCAGCTCCGAGCTCCGTGCCGCCTCCAACCTCAGTGCACAGCTTGGATGGCTTCAGCGCCGAGGTGAGCTGGTCTCCGCCCACCGGTGACATCAGAGGGCTGATTGACAGCTATGAGTTGAAGGCCTACAACAGAGACCATCCGGAGTCGCCGCCGGTCTCAGCCGTGTACCTTGCTAACGGCAATTTCTCAGGTAGGATTTTCCCCCTTAGCTGGACGCGCGTGAGCAACTGAAAGGCCGGCGACGGCTGAAGTGAAAAACTCTTTACTCGGCTGCAGGTGAACATAATGTTTGAGTGTCAAAGGAGAGCAGACACAACGCAGGCATGGGCAAACTACGGCCCGGGGGCCACATGAGGCCCATTAAGCTTTATGATGCGGCCTGCAGAACTTGAAGAAATAAAATGATTAGCAATAAAATAGCTGTATTTCACAATTTTTTTTCCCATTGCTTTAAGAGTCATCTCAATAATGAGCTAAACACCGTGGGGCTTCAAAGACACGGATTTTGTTGCATTGCTTTAGTTCATTTTTAATTGACATCAAAGCACGTTTTCTACATATCCCATGAAATTTTTTGTGGGTCACCTAAACGCTCACACATCCATCTGCTGCTGCTCCCGCCCCTCTGTCAAATTTCAGAACCTATTGCAGCCCACCAGTCAATAAGTTTGCCCACCCCTGATCTAACGGCTTTTTCATATAATATCAGTTGCTTTGCATGTTTTTGTTTTTTTTGTTTTTTGTTTTTTTTGTTAACTGGTTTGGTTTTATTGGATCTGAGTTTTCACAAGATGCTGCAGGCCTCTTGTTTTGTTTGTCCCACTCGGTTCCATCCTCCTGACATGTCTCAGCAGAATTTGCCGCGTCTTTTTCACCCACTTTATGTCCGTCTACATGCAAACACACATAAACACTCTGTCCGAGGCAACCCTGTTAATACCTCCTTGGCACGGGCCCAGCTGGTGGGGACGGTCTCGGTAGGAACAAGACACTTAGGACTATCCCCATGATGTCATACCCTGGCATTGCTCCTTTTCTCCCTCCCTCCCTCCCTTCCTGTTGCTCACTTTTCGATCTTCGCCTCTCTTAATCTTTTATGACTGCGATGATGTCCGCGTGCACCGCTGCTATTCGCCCCTCCTCTCTCCCGCTCAGCCATGTCTCCAGGCAAATATGAAGATGAGCTCGCCGTCCCCGTCTCTCTCGCCGCCCCCTTCCCCACCCCCCCACCCTTTTCCAGACATTAAGTCCACAGTGATAAGGCTTCTTGTTAATTTATGATGGCCTCGACACCTGACTGCAGAATTACACCAACGGCTAAAAAACACAGGGAGCAAATGAGGGTGTAATGGCAGCAGAGACGGGGCCCTGGCCCCTAATTGAATTAAAAGACATGGGTAAGAGAGAGTGGGAGAAGAGAGACAAGTACAGGGTGACTGGAAGCGGAGGGTGAGGGGAGTTGGGAGGGTGGGGAGGTGAGAAATAAAGGGGAATGTAAAAGAACGACTTGGGGGAGTACGGGACGAGTGCAGAGGGCAGAGTCATCTGGGACAAAAAAACATCAGCGAGGGACGACCGGAGCTTTACAATTAGAAGAGACCGCGGGCGGCTGCCAAACGCAGAAAGTTTGCTTAGCAACAGCGGCAGCAGTCAGGCATTAAAAAGCACTATTTAGGAATGCTAAATACCGACGTGAGTCACAGCACTAATGCGCTCAAAGGACGCAGGAAGAAAAAAAAAAAGCAGTCGAGCCAGGACAAAGGAGAGTTTATGGATGCACTTTAAACAAAAAAAAAAAAAATACTGAGCCGATCGTGCTTCATTTACAGAAACGCTCTCTGTGGACCAGCGTTCTCTTTCAAAGTGGACCCAAGCGAGTGTCATAATCCTTTAAATTGACAGTCGTCAATTTCTGTGCTCGTCGCCGTACTGCAGGTGTGATGCGAGGTCTGACACCGTCCACTCGATACGTTATGGCTGTGAGGGCCTGCAGCCCCGCCGGCTGCACGGAGAGCCGTCACGATGACAGCCGTGACGATAACGACTCCACATCGAGCTTCACCACCCCGGAGGAAGGCAAGAACATCAAACCCAATCACAAACACTGCATACACACAACACACACACACGCGCACACACACTCAAACTGATGGATATACTTTAGTATAGTTTGTAACTTTTCCTGCTCTCTTTTTACCGGCAGCACCTTGCTGTGATAGATTGAGAAGACACTCACGCTCACGACAGCCATTTAGATTTTCAGCTTCCTCACCGGAGACGACATGCAGCCGAGACGGGGAAAAGACGCGAACCGTCTGAATAGAACAAGCCGGCCAGAGTAAAGAGAGTCGAGCACAATCCAGCTGGGTGAAAGTCAGGCTGCTCGCGGCTCCATTTTTCCCCATCCGGGAAGTCGTTGAGGGAAGATTATAAAGAAAGAGGGAGTGAAAGCAAAAAAGAGATTTCTTCTCATATCTAAGCAGAGACATTAATCTGTGTTGGACTAACTGGCCTTGTTGTGAAGATAATGTGACTGCAGGGGTCAGTGCAGAGACGGGGAAAAATCAATCTGAAGGAAAGAAAAAATCACATTACTGTATTGATTCTCACTAAGCGCAGAGTTAAGACACTGAACCTTGTTACGAGGACTGCAGACAGAAGTTACTCATAGCTCTGCTTCACCAGTAGGTTTATCACACTCACCAAAGCCTGTTTTTATATTGCAGGCGCATTTCCACACTCTGCACTGACAGCCCATACACATTCTAATAGCCTCCATTACA
This sequence comes from Nelusetta ayraudi, assembly GCF_046127955.1. NCBI lineage: Eukaryota > Metazoa > Chordata > Actinopteri > Tetraodontiformes > Monacanthidae > Nelusetta > Nelusetta ayraudi. The sequence continues at coordinate 3,970,291 of NW_027466055.1, read as the reverse complement.
GATGGAACTCTGAGATGTTTGAATGCGTATGTATGTGATGGTAACATTTTATTTAAATGGAAAACTTGCTGTAGTCTCTTCATGTGTCTATTTATAGTTCTGTACCTTTAATTCAAGAATATTCCAATGCAGATCGTCAAAGCAAATTTTTGTACTAATAATATGCAGCATCATATGCAACTTGTTTTCCTCCTCCTCCTCTTTCTTCTTGTAGCTCCAGATGCTGTGTCTCCTCCAACTGCTGTCTCGTACCCCTCAGCCCTCGAAGTGACCTGGGACCCTCCAGTGAGGTAATGCATTTTAAACATTGTTGTGCTGTTGATGTGCCTGTCAAAAGAACACTTGATCACCTGTCATCAAAAAAAGCCCTCAGTTTTAAGTCACTTTTCCAAAGAATTGACAGAAAGCAGGGGTCTGAAAATTCGTGTTCCAGTTGAATAAATGATGAACATGTTATTGTAGTCACACTTGAACCTTTTGCCTTTTTGAGTGCATTTTTTTTTTTCCACTTTGAATGAAGCCGTCATTTCTAAAGAAACCCGGGAGAAAAGCATCAAAATAATGTATGTTGCATAACAATATAAATATCACCCCACTTACCTTTTTTTGTTCCAATGATAGGCCCAACGGACGAGTTACAGAATACCTCCTCTATCACAACAACCAAATGGTCTACAGGGGGAAAGACAGACAACACAGCATCGCGGGTAAAAAAAAGAAAAGCAATGCAGTTGCACACTTGCGCGCGCGTGTGTGTGTGTGTGTGTGTGTGTGTGGGTGTGCGTGCGTGTGCGTGTGTGTGTGTGTGTGTGTGTGTACAGTAGCTGTTGAGGGATGGGGCCTGGCTGTAAGGAGAGGAGTGAAGAAAAGCAAAACAGAGAGGGGGGGATTAGCATTTGAAAGAGGAAAGAGCATCCCAGTCTTTGCCAGGGGAATAGCACTTTGAAAAAGAACACTTAGCGCTCGCGCACACACACAAAAATGAAGCGGCGCGGAAACAAAGGAGAGCAAATATTAGTGCGCACGCCGACACACTTTCCTTTCAAAGCTCTCGGTAAAGAGACCTAAAGACGGCAGGAAACACATGTCACACCGCCGAGGTTGGAACGCGGGATGATGCACGAAGAATCTCAACACGCACACCGTCCACCGCCGGGCACGTGCTGTTCTTTTCCCCTGGCAAGCACACATCTCTCGTGCCCAGTGGCCGGGTTTGTGTGCTTCTGCTGTATAATGAAGCCATGGAAGTGTATATCATGTATGCTGGATTAATAATGCCGAGTGTCTGATGTTGGCGATGATTGCAGGGATTATGGACGCAGCAATTATACAGTATGTGCAAGGAAAGATGGCGTTTGAGATTGTGACAACACAACAGTGGGACAGATGGGAAATCATTTTTGAGGCAGAGACCGAGATGAGGAGGGAAACAAAACTCAAGAAGCAGAAAGTGAAGTGAGACGTGTTGGAACAGCTTGAAAAAAAAAAGAAAGTGTACAATAAAGCTGCAGTTTGAGTCCAGCATGAAACTCACGATTTCTGTTTATGACACTTGAATGTTTATTAAGACATCTTTGTGTTTGTGCCTCGCCAGAGGTCTCTCTGTCCCCTGGTGTCTCAGCCTGTGTGTGTGTGTGTTTCAGGTCTCACTGTGTATTCCACCCACTTCTTTGTGCTGAGCGCGTGCACTGCAGTGGGCTGCACCAACAGTTCACAAGTTACCCTGCTGACCTCGCAGCTTCCTCCTGGGCCGCTACAAGCACCGGCTCTTACGCTGCTCGACTCGCGGACAATCCTGGTGGAGTACGTGTACGTGTGTGTGTGTGTGTGTGTGTGTGTGTGTGTGTGTGTGTGTGTGTGTGTGTGTGTGTGTGTGTGTGTGTGCGCATCCCACACCCATCCATGCACCACACAAGACACGAACAGCAGTGGGGCGTCCGGGGAGTGAGAGCACACGCTGCATGACACACCTCATTTTCTAGTTTGAAAAAGAAAAAAAAAAAAACACATAACATTTGTGAGTGCTGTATTATATGTGAAGCAATAGTGGGCACAGCTGAGGCAGGAAAACAAGGTCATTATTTAAGCGGCCGTTAGGAGCTGGAGATCTTCTGTTCAAGACTCTCCTTAGATTTTATATTTTGTTTTGTGTGTAAAATGCTAACACCAAAAAAAAAAAAAAAAACGGGGGGGGGGGGGGGGGGACTGGCGGAGGCAGAGCCAGTGACCTTCTGCTGTTGTGTTTACTGCACAGAATATTCTGCTGCACTTGACCTCTGACCTCTGGAGGGAGGGTGTCACAGGAAGACAGATCTCTTCACATTTGCTGTCGTGTTCAGGCGCAAAATGTTCCTGCGTGTATGTATGTGTGTGTTTTTGTGTAAAGCGGCGTGCAGACACTCGCAGTCGTGAACACAGAAGCGCCCATCGGCCTCACGGCTCAGCCCGCACACTTAAAACGCACACAGTGTGCGAGCAGCATAATAGCAAAGGAGAAAAACGCCGGACGAGGTTCATGTGCGGTCATCCTTGATTAACATTTGCTCCTTTGTCCGACTTGGGGAAAAAAAATATACACAAGGTCAACACTCGGCTCTCTTATTTACATGACATTGGGATTGATACGAAAAAATAAAAGGGCGCTGAGGCAAAACAATCTGTGTGCAGCGGCAGTGAAAACAGAGGCAGCACTAAAGCAGAAGCAATAAACTGCTTCCCACGTCCACTTTTTATTCATTCCGATTTAAATCACTCTCTTTGAGAGGGATGTGATGTCATCTGGTCTTGTTTTTATGTCCTGACAATTTAGTAGATAAGTTGCCAGGCAAAAACTGTGCGCCGGGCTTTTGTGTGATGTCTGTATTGGCAGGAGACAGAGGTGTAGATACTTGGATTGATAAGCGCAGGAGTCCTCTTGACAGACCAATCCAATGTCCTTTAACAGTGCACTGGCTTCTCTGTCACACATAGCGATGCAGACTCTCAACACAGAATGTGTCTGTGCACAAATCCTGCAGATGTAAGTTAATCCTATAATGAGTAAATCCATGCTTCTCCAATGAATTGTTGAATTAGCATAGCAGCTTTCAATCTCTTCCTTTTCCAATCAAATTGGGGCTTTGGGAAGAGGCCATTTAGTCATCTGGTCATTTATGTTTTAGTTGTTTATTTTTCTGTTTGTTTTTTTTTTAATTTAAAGCAACACTTTGTAGTTTTCAAAAATGATTATGTGGTCATGTCTGTGCCGCTTTATCAACTTGTAATAGAGAAAGTAGCCTCTCTGCTGGTGACCCAGTGTGCCTGGCTGTCATGTTATAGCACAACACAACTTTGGTTGCCCGCCCAGCGCCCTCTTGTGAGGACACGCCTTGCTTTACAGTAACATAGACCAACATCACCACCTCTAGTGTGGCTGTAGGAATCTCACTCTATTCCCCATGTATTTACAATGGCTGAGACCAACGAGAGAGAGAGAGGGAGCAGGGCAGGCAACCCAAAGTTATATCCTCCATTGCCAAACCAGCCATGTGGGACCTGTCAAAAGGCAGAGGAGTCACTCTTTTATAAGTCAATGGATAAAATGTAATATGATTTGAAGAAAAACGACACGACGTTGCTTTTAAAGAAAAACAAAAACTTCCGTAAGTTCTCATTGAAGCTTGAAAATGTGTGACACACAAATCTATCTTTCATTCAGAGATTACACCTCGCCAATACCTTTTCTTGTCTCAGACGTGTGTGTGTGTGTGTGTGTGTGTGTGTGTGTGTGTGTGTGTGTGTGTGTGTGTGTGTGTGTGTGTGTGTGTGTGTGTGTGTGTGGGAGAGACAGAGTGGCAGCGTAGGTGAGAGGCTGTGAGAAAGGTTTACGGAGGCTTCGGGATGCGAACGGAACAATATCAGCAGATTTACTCCCTGACTTCACCTCGCACCACCTGACACAACACTTTCTTCCACACAGACGCACACTAGTAAACACGACAGGACAGCATTTCACACACAGAGAGGCACCATCGCACATGCGTAATTATGATGACAAAAAAGACCCAAAAACTACGCCTCTCGCAATTCTTTATTCCAATTCCTCTTCTTTTGTTTGATTCTTTTCCAGCTCTGTGTTGTTAGGAATTATTGATGGCACAGCGCTGTTTTGTTGAGTGTGCACTGCGAGGACCAGCGGTGAGAGATTAGGCAGGAAAAAGTTGCGCTAGACAGGTTGACACTTCATGGATTGTGACGCCGACCCTGCATTGGTTTTCAATTAAACGTGCTGATAAAGCACTCGTCTGTCTGCCACTAATTTCTCTCCACACTTTTAACACCAATGGTTTTCTGAGACCATTACTGCAGTGAATTATGACACAGATTATTACAACTCCCCTTTGATTTAGCGTCTCAAAAGTGGACATACATCACTCTGCCAATCGACAGCATATAAATCTTAATAATAAATGTGATAGATTAGCCACAGTGGCTAATTGTGTGCTAACACACACTCATCATTCATTCAAAAACTGGCTTTTAATGGGAGAAACCAAGACAAAGATCCATCATTTCTTCCCCCAAATTGTCCCCCCTGTTGCCACCAGGGTTTTGTCGTGAGAGCGACAAACATATTTAAAACATATTTCAATGCTGTTTCGTTTTGAGAGAAGTTTCTCTTGAAATATATTAGAACGTGTTTTGACTGTCATTAATTTGACCAAACTGTTTTCTCCAACAGCTTTGAGATGACGTGAGAAAAATGTAAAGATTTTTGTCATTTCTTTTGCAAAACATTACTTTACAACTTTTAGTTTTCAATAGGACAAACATTTAGTAGTTTTACTGGAGTATTTCATTTAGCTTAAAAAAAAAAAATCATACAAATACCCAAATTGGATTCACAGCTTTGTACTCCACTGCAATAAAAAATCAATGCCACAGCAAAAGCGCGGCAGTCATAGATTTGACTCGTCTGTTGCCGTCATTTTTGTTTAAACTGCACGTCAGCATGTTTCTATTTATACTGCGTCATGTTTGTCTCCCTCGCCGCGCTCCACTCATGAGGACGACCTTCCCCTTCTAAATATAGAAAAGGAGACACTTCCTTTGGAAACCTCAGCTCCTCTCGTTGTGTGTCTGTTTACTTGCAGAGCCACACACACACCTGCACACGCACTCATTAAGGCAAGACTTACTGCAGTATCTGGTGGCATTGCACAACAACCATGCCGTATACTATTCTATATACATATATATATATATATATATATATATATATATACATGTATATATATATATATATATATATACATGTATATATATATATATATATATATACATGTATATATATATATATATATATATATATATATATGTATATATATATATATATATATATGTATATATATATATATTTACACACACACATTGTACTATTGCCATATTCATAGAATATAATATAACACCAAAAGGGAATTAAGAGAATATATATTAATATGTATTAACAAGGCTTAAATAAAAGATTCCCTTGACTTAACCTGAAATGTCTGCTTAAAATTCAACTGTTGACTGTTGATTTATTTTATTTATTTATTTTACATTTTTATGTCGTTCAGATGGGCGCGTCCCTCTCAGGTCAACGGCGTCTTAGAGTTCTATTCCATCTTCCTGTCACGTGATGGTGCCGAACCTGTGCTGGCCTACAACAGCTCGGACCTTTTCGAGGACCACACCCTTCGCAACCTCACCCCTGGGTCCATTTACACTATCACAGTCTCTGTGAGTCCCAGTTACAACCGTGGCCCACCTTTAAAATGATTTGCATACCCACTCATATAAACAAAATAATGAAAATTATAATGTACCGTTCTGTCTGTCTCTCTCAGGCGTGCACCGGAGGAGGCTGTACGCTGAGTCCACCCAGCCAAGCTCAAACTGAGGAGAGCACCCCAGAGAGTGTTCCTGCACCACTGGTCACCCCTTTGTCCCCGCATGCACTCAACGTCAGCTGGACGCCACCTCACACTCCGAACGGTGAGAGAAGCAAACTTTAGACAGACTGACTGAGATCCAGTAGATGTATCAACGCTGACATTTAGACCGGGATGAATCAGAGTGAATGCACAGAGGGGAGACGTTATTGAATTTATTGAGTTGAACTGTGATCACTGCACCTCGCTGGGTTGATAGAAGATGAAGGGGAATCCTGGTGGCTTGAGAGAGTCACGATGCGTTAGGGGACGGCTAAAAACTGCGGCAGTTACCTGTGTGCTCCAACATGTGCTGATCAAATGGCAGGTTTTCCTGTCAAAAACGGTGATTGTGTTGCATGGTTTAGATGCAAATTCAATTGAAGTTTGGCATGGAATGGGTGGAGGATAATGACAACAGGAAGTTTGGACAGAAAGAGAGGGTGAAAAGCCACCGGCAAGACGGGAGGAAGAGACAAAGACGGGCCTGAGAACACATAGTTTGAGACGGAGAGCGAGTGAGAGGCGCAGAGAGGGGGCAGTGCTTCGCCGAGCTGCTCTTAAGTGGATGAAAAGTGCTCCCTCTTGACTGAAAAGAGAACTGCAGGCTGCTCGCACACATGCACCCGCCGCCTCCTGTTCCATAGAAAGCTGGAACTTGCAGCCAATTAAAAGCCATCGCAGAGACAGACCATGTATGTTAAAATAGTAAATGCTAAACAGTCCAAGTCTGGAGAGAGAAAAAAAAAGAGTGACTTGTGCAACGTTGTGTTCTCAGGGTGTATGCTTTCATGAAAAAAACAAAAGCTTCCTGCAGTGGAGTTTCACTCAGACTGTATCTTTTCAATTTAAATACATGTCTTGGAATTTCTCTCATTGTTAGAGGATAATCTGCCATGGATAAGACAAGAAAAATGAATTTTTCCATAAAATCACACCTGCCATTTGAAATAATATTTGCAGGCACTCGGCCTGCGCGAATCTCAACGCTGTATACGAACTAAACTGAAATGATTCAAAATTAAACGTATGTAGAGACGCACAGAGAGACTTGACACCTTCAAAGAACAGTGGGGTTTAAAACCATCCTCCATCAAGAGCAAAGGCTACGTGCTCCATCTCGCTGAACAGCTGTTGCATCGTCTCCTCCGCTCTCTGTCAGTGACACAAACACGCCCTCAAACCTTATCAAGGTGGAATCCGTGCGTGCATTTCCCCCCCCCCCCCCCCCAAGTGTCTCGCGCCGGCATGAGTGATCAAGAACTGACGGCACCTCGAGAAAACCAGATGAGTTGACGCCAGGCGTCTGAAGATTTCCAGCAACCCACCCCCCCGCCCCCCTTGCACCCGAACGCAACAGCGCGCCGCCACCTATCATCAAATGTTACTGCCAGGCTCGTTAACGTATGTGCAATTCTGTAAACGCCGCCGTGCGTTAATGTAAATCTTGTGTGTTTTGCGCTTAACGCCACGCGAGTGCATTATGCATCATAAACCCTGTGATGTGTGCGCATATTAGTCCGGATAAATGACTTCAAGCTTTCCCTCGACTGACGACAGAAATTTATAACAAGGAGACACTTAATCATGATTACCAGATTATCTCATGCTTAAAAAGATTTTTTTTTTTTTTTCAACGCTACCCCCCCCCCCCCCGCCCAACCCCTAACCCCCTACCCCCACCCACCCCCACCCCCTCCCGCGTCAAAGGGAGGAGATGAAGAGCCGCGCGCCCACTTTGTCCCCCACCCATTTCACTGTCTTTTCCATAAATGGACGGCAACAATGATGAAGACGGCGGCGATGGGTTCCAGGAGGAGTGTGATTCTGAGTCTGTCTCTCTCCTCCCCTTCTCCCCAATTCCGCAGGGATTTGTGGGGGATAATCCTCCCGGGGATTAGGTCGGGGCAACACGCAGACAAAGAGGGGAAATAAGCCTGTTATGCATTCACTGCTTCATTTCCCAACCTGTCTTTATTACAACCTATACTGATATGGGCTTACCCGCGCGCACGCACACACACGCAAGCACGCGGAGCCCTCCACACACGCACACACACACACACACACACACACACACACACACACACACACGTGCGTGCGTGCTCGCGCTCACTCGTACTCTCACAGGCGTGTGATTGGCCACATCAAGTGCTTCCCAGATGTAGTTGGTGTCCGTGGGGTTTTTGTGTCTTCATTTCCCTGATAGGTGTGTATGTCTGTATTGAGCAATAATAAAACCCACACATGATTAAAGCAGAATAGACTCTTACTTCTTAGCGCTGATCTTTTGAGCCCCCTGTATGCATTTTTATTAAGGAAAAGCACATTTGGCACCGTACTGTTTCTTTTTTTTATTATTAGACGGGTGTAATGTAATGTAATTATTGTGCCTGTATGTGTGCCTGCGCGGCCTGTGCGCGCACATGTGTGTCTGTCTCCTACCGGCACCTACACGGCCGCATTTGTTCACCGGCTGCTGCTGCCCTTCTGGAAGCCTTTCTCCTTGTCAAACCCACCGTTACATTTGTCATTTTGGGGCCGTTTTCATCGGCGGATCACGCCGGCACTCTGTGACTGGCAGGTGTGAAGCCTCTAAGTCAGTTTGCATTTGCATTGTAAGCCGTTGAGGCAGACGGCATCCTCGCTGAGCGTCGCTCACTCCGTGCCGTGTTTGGCTAATGGACGCCGATGTGGGTGCACGACCCAAGTGGAGATCCCGAAGAATGTCTGTGAATTATCAGGAATAATTACAGTGTGAAATCAGAGTCTTCTTGGGCTGTTTTCAGTCCACTGGCATAGAAAGAAATGAAAAGTCTGCAATTTAAAGTGTGAACCATCCTCTGCCTTTGTTTAGAGCTTGAAGAGTAGAACTTTGTAAGTCAGTCCGTTGCGTCTTTGCTCACTGACACACAGGTGTGTTTTTTTTTTGTGTGTGCACGAGTACAATTCAACATTTGAATTCATAACAGTGTCACTTCTAAAAACTCCAGTCTGCCCCGGGTGTGTGTTTGTTTCTTTTCCATGTAATTTAATTTAAGTGAAAGTCCTCATTTTCTCTTCACAGGCATTATAAGCAGTTATGGCCTCTGGTTGGATGGAGTTCTGGTTTTAAATTCCAGTTCCTCCCGGAGGACCTTCACGGTGGAGGGACTCGCTCCTTGGAGCCGACACATTCTCAGGCTGCAGGCCTGCACAGCTCGCGGTTGTGGCAAAGGACCGATGGTCAGTAAACTTCTGGTCCTAACAATTGAGTGGTTTGTATGAAAAAGCCCAAAGGTTTTTGTATTATCCTCTAAGATCCATATAGCGGCCATAAAGGGCTTAAAAAGCATTTTTATCACAATGAATTAGACTCACGTTTTGTCCCTGCACAAAGTATTTTAATATAAACTGATTCAGTAACACTTTGAACGCACATTGATCCTGCGTGTTAGAATTAATATCAGAAAGTGAAGCAAATCAGTGTAAAAGTTAAAGGAGCACTAGAGGGGAGCACATTCTCAGGGTTTGTGTGTCCACGTGTGGCTCTGTCACCACGCAGGCATCATAAAGGTGATCGATTCGCCCTGCTCGATAATGAGGGCTGGCGTTGCAACAGTGACATTTGGTAGGAAATGCCACTCCACTCTCAATGATGACAGTGACGACAGGCCATATTTTGGGGGGCATTTTTCCAATATGGATACCTTGTTTAGTCAAAAGCCTGGAAGAGAAGAGCTGACACAGCAGAACAGGGAGTGGGGGTGGGGGGGTCGGGCTGGGCAGCGCTGAGAACAGGATGGACAGGAAGGCGACAGCAGTGGCGGGGAGAGGGGAAGGAACACGTCGAGTCTGAAATGGTGAGGATGCAGTAAACGGCTGGAGGTGGATGGTGGAAGGAGGCGAGAGTGAGACAGCAGAGTTATGTTTAGCAGGCAGGATCAGAAATCTCTGGACAGATGTATAAATGGCATCAGTCTGACAATATAGCTGCATATGCAGCCTTTGAATGAATAAATGAGAGTGAAATTGTAGCAAAAGGCATAAAAATGTATAGTTTGAAAATGCATGTGAAAGAATGACATTATGTTACCTTTCCTGAGTACTCTAAGTGTATTTGTAACTGCAGCATATCAATCTTTGGGAAAAAAAAAAATAATAAATAGGTGGAGATGCGCACATTAGAGACGGCCCCAGAAGGCCCCGTGCTGCTGGAACTGGCTGATCTGAGCTCTCGATCACTGCGAGCCCGCTGGACAGCTCCGCCGAGGCCGAATGGGAACCTGAGCTACGCATTATACTACACAAGCAAAGGTACTGCACACGACTGAATGTCTTGTTTTCTGAACGCTTTGTCGCCGTGTCTTTTGCGAGCAAGTCGCCGAATGATTTTCCCCGAAAGCGAAGCAAAATTATCAGCAATGAACAACAGTGTGAGTGAGAATTTCATGTTTTCAGCGGGATAAGAATTGTGTTTTTCACATAGTTAAGACAACAGAGGTAGGAATAAAGAGCACAAACAGATAAGAACACATTGGGGGGAAAAAAAACAGCAAAAAACTACTCAGATTGAAAGTCAAACATGAAATGGGAAATTGAAAGAAGGCGCAATCAAACAAGCAACCAAGACCAAGACACACTGTGTTTCCACTGAGTTGATGGAGGGAGATGTTAAAGGAGTCCAGAGCAGAACAGTAGAGAAGAGTCACAGGAACAAAGGCAAGTTGTGGTAAACAAAAAATATATAGAGTGGAAAGATGAGAAGCAGCACATTTCCATAGCCGTATTAGAAAATGTTGCCGGTGAAAACAACAACAACCACCCATCGGATATGAAGAAGACGAGTGGAGCAGTGAATAAGAATAACAAAATAGAAGTGAAGTAGTGGACATGGAAAGAAGAGGATGCAGAAGAAAATTGAACAAGATGAGAACAGAAGCAGAACACACACACACACACACACACACGCGTGCGCACGCATGCACACACATTCACACACACACATGCACAGAAAGTCAGGGACTTTGATCTGTGCCGTGCAGAGGAACAGATGAAAATGAGTGGAGGGGAGGATGGAAGAGGTGTGGAAGGAAGAGAGAGGGAGATGGCGGCTTGCTCAAGTTACTCTCAAGCCATTGTCTCTTTGATACGCGCCGCCTTCATCCTCTGGCACAGGCGCGCACTCGTCTGTGTCCATCTAAATATATTGGATCTGCTTACATGCTGTATTTTTCTGATCTCTTTCCTTTGACTACCCTTGCATAACCTCCACGTGGACCAGAGATCTCCCTTCCTTTTTTTCCCCTTTTTTTTTGATCATTCTCACTTAATCTCAGTCAGTGTGTTTCCCCGCTGAACCCACGTTCCACTGTGTGCGCGTGTGCGTGTGTGCGTGTGTGTGTGTGTGTGTCTGCTGCAAAACACCTCGCTGATGACTGAGGTAAATGAACAAGATGTGAAACCTGTCCGTCCTCCACCTAACTTGATCAGATGAGAGCCTCCGTCGTGTGTTTGCTCTCCCCCAGACGGAGACTCTGTGCTGGACGGCGGCGGGGCCGCAGGGAGCTGGTTCTCTGTGACGGACCTGCAGCCGTACACCAACTACAGCTTCTGGACCAGAGGTTGCAATACGCAGGGCTGCGTGGAGAGCCTGCCTCTCGGTGTTACTACGCCCCCCGCAGGTACACACACGCACACGCAACTCCTTCTTTTCCTTTCTGCTGTCCTCGTCAGGGTTGGGCCGTCTTCGGCCAAGCCTGTCGCAGCATCTTCTTGTCTTACAACGTCTGACTTTGTGTCGTCCCTCACTGCTTCCTGTCCAAAAGTATTTTCTCTACGCACCTTACAACCCTAAAGGAATTTCTTGATTTGAGTTTTAAATCTGCAAACAGCGATAATGTTCATCTCTGAGCACATCTAGATCTGCTGACCTGCTGTCACCAAAGAAAAATGGGCCACTGCTCTAATTAAGAAAATAATTGAAGAAGAAAGGTTCTACAGTAAATGTATAGTGTAACGTGCGCCACAAATGCACTTTTAAAGGGCCCTACAATGGCCAGTTCCAGGTTTAATGAATTCATTTGGTCGACTTCCATCAATAAACCAGGTTTGTCTTTGTCAAAAGCCTCCTAGTTTGAGCTGTACAGGCCTCACAAAACAAAGCATTTCTCTCACTCAGCCTGAAGAGGCTGTCTGGCCTCTCTTCCCTCCTCCCCTACCTGTTCTATCCGTGGCTCCGCCTTGGGAAAGAACACTCCCTTGTGATTGGCCAGTCCCTCACAGCATCCATAAAAGGACTGGCTTTAGTGGCAGAGGTCCAGCAAAAAGAGATTTGCACAAACCATGAGTTTTTTGCCCATTTGCAGCCGGGAAATAAAAAATTTGAAACGCGGTGCTGCCCAAGATGGAACAGTTGACATGTTTCAACGTCGTTGCTATGCGCCAGCGAGCGGGGAAGATGGCAACCAGCCATCTAGAAGCCCACTAGCCCATCTCAAAATGTGCAAGTTGTCATTTTTTTGTACTTTGTGTTGGTTTGCATGGCAGTAACGCAAGAAAATGTTCTAAAGAGCCAAAATGTCAGGACCCATTGAAAGCATGTGAGGGCAAAAGATTTCCATAAAGTGGGAAAAATTGCTGATTTTTAGGAACGAACACACACAGCATCACAGCATTGAGAAGACAACCAAGGTAGACTTGAGGGAGCTTCACCGTTCTGGCTCCTTGTGCTGCGTCTTCTGCTGCAACTCCAGTTGCCCTCCGACTACTTTGTGATTCCGCACAGCCTCCCGGGCTAATGGGGAGTAATCTGTCACCGCTAGCTCTCTGCAGGAGGGGAGTGATCTCAAAGAAACACCGACACACAGATGAGCATTGTTTCTCCAAGGGTTCAGAGACTGAGGTCACGGTGTGGACACCGTTCCCAACTGGTTTGGTGGTCGTTGAGGTTGAGAACTAAACCACAAAGGGCTGTTATTCACATTTGTTCAAGCAAAAAGATGGATACACATCTCAGTAAATGACGGCTTGGAAGTTCAACTCCAAAATCAAAATTCTATCATCTGTTAAAACCAATTTTTCTGTGGGTTCTTTACCAAACTGATGTGTCACTTAAATCTAGAGGAGTCAGGAAACGTTTCAAATGGACAGTCTGATTTAGGACATTTGTTTGGATAGCTGAGCATCAACAGCGCTGCTGTCAAATGTAGAACATACCTTCAAAGCATTGAAATGTTTGATTGTAGACAGGAAGAAAAGTGCTTCAGTATTAAGTTTTTTCTTCTTCATTTAGAGTTTTTGTCTCGTGGACTTAGTTTGTAGGTTTTGTTTTTTAACAATAAAAAAAACAAAGAAAAATCCCGACAAGACAGCTGTTCAGCAGTACAGCTAATTCACTTCTAATTCACTTTGTGTGTGTTTTCACATATCCATAAACGAGACGACTGTGAATGCAAATAAATGTCACAAATTATCAAAGCGTGGCAGCCAGGCAAACACACAAAAACACACCCACTCACGCGGGCCCACACCTCCAGACAGGACTTTCGACGACTTAAACTCAAAACACAACAACTTGGAGTGTTGAATGGCCCATGTTCGCACACAAAAACAGCACACCTGTGTCTGAGTGAGCAAACAACAAAGACGGAGCCAGGAAAGTTCTACTGTTCAAGTTCAAAACAAAGGCATGAGATAGTATAAATTTTAAATAGCAGACGTTTCCTTTCCCTCTGTCTTTCTACCTCTGCGCCTCTGGCATCTCTTTAGACTTCTTTAAGGCAAACTGTCTTGATGCGTCCTTGTTCTGGGAGAGAACAGAGGGGAGGCGGTGGGGCGAGAGACGGAGGGGGCGCGGAGAGGGAGAGCGAGAGACGGAAGTGAACATAAAAGTGCATAGTTTAAAACCATTAGTGACACCTCTGATATTGTACCTGCTAACACCCCATGCAATCGACATATGCTCTCCGAGTGTGTGTGTGTGTGTGTGCGTGCGCGTGTGGGTGTGTGCGGCAGGAGCAGTGGAATAGGCTACAAAAGCCCCAGCATGTACATGAACGCATGCGCGCACACACACACACACACACAAACAGAAAAATAGATATTTCACTGATGGAAAAAAACAAATAAACTTAAAAAAATATGTGCAGTAATTGATCTTTTTTAATTGTTCTTTCACACTCAGGGCTTCTCTCATCTTCTCTCATGAAGAACAAGAAGTTAAATGTCGACAATAAAACAAATTCTGAGTGGAGAGGTCAAAGAAAGGTGCAATTAGGCACGTTGGCAGATACAGATGCACTCTTACACAGGCCTACACATGCAATGAAAACATGGTGTGTGTGTCTGTGTGCGTGTGTGTGTGTGTGTGTGTGTGTTTGCGGTATGGGGGCATTGGCTTTAAAATACATTTCTGTACATTAACTGGCCGAACGCTGCTGGATTGCCGCCTGTGTGTCGGTCGACACTCAAACGTCGGCGTTTTTCTTCCTCTTTGTTTCCGCGTGTTCGCGGTTGGGCCTCGCGCGCCTCCGCCGCCGTCGCCTTAAACGCCGAGACGCCTCCGGCAATCAGCGTCGCCGCAGAGGGAAGAGGGGGCCAGCGCGTTTGATTGAAGGGTCACTTTATACATCAGAGGGCCTACTCTTATTTCACACAGTCAACACTGCAATCACCTCCATCTTCCCCTCCTATTTTGTTGTCCTTAAGCCACTCGGCTCGCCGTTCCTCCGCATCGTCTCCGTCTCCGCCGCCATCGCCGCCGCCGCCGCCGTGCAGAATCAAGATGTTTTTAGTGATTTCACAAGCACCGCCACGACGCAGCCGCCGCCAGAAGAGCAGCGCCGCTCGCTGAGAGGGGCGGGGTCACACCAGTGTTTAGACGTGTGAGCTTGTGAGTTGGAGAGCGTCTGCAGTGGTTGTGTATCAGCAAGTCCGGCAGCTGCGCCCACTTTTACCTCCTTCACAAAGAGTCTTTTGTTTCTTTGTTTCTTTTTGCTCTTTGTTTTTATAACTTTACTCCCGTGTCTTCTGTTTCTTCAGTCGTCATTTCTGTTTTTTAATCCCTCGTCGCTCAAGGTCAGCTTGGGTTCTTCTCGTCTAATGCAGTTAATGAATGACGTTAATAATCTGAACAACTCCGGTGACTATTGTGAATCTTTTATTGCCGTTCAATTTGTCTCAATCCAATGTTAATGTCGGCCTCCGTTAGTGTTTTAGTACTCGAGGTTGGTATTTGTCTCGAGACCAGAGAGAACGGTCTCAGTCTCATCTCGGACTCGGATGCATTTTTCCTCGGTTTTGTCTCGGCCTCGGACTGGGCGGACTCTGAGTTTTTGATCAAGACCGGTCGAGACTCAGCCGACACTGCAGTGGCAGATGTTAAAAGAAAAGAAAGCTTTTGTTTAACCACCTTATCCCCAGAGCCGTGCACAACTTTGAGGTCTTTCACAACCACTGTGAGTGAGATGAGAGTATTTTTGGTGTCAAGCTCGCACATTCAAGGGTTTTACGCATTTTGTTCAGACTTGGCACGCCATCACTTTCAGTTTAAATATTCATAGTTCATTTATTTTTTAATTTTATGAAGCATATTTGTTGAGGGGTTTTTTTTGGAAAATTGCTCAAAATAGCTGGCTAAGCAGGAATCTTTTAAGAAAATAATTGAAAGACAACTTGCTAAAAAGAGATGTTGCTGTTCCAATAATGTAAAAACAAACTTGAACACAAAAAATATACAGGTCATTTGTTCTGTTTTGTTGTGATTTTTCTTTGTTATGCACAGTCTTGGTCTGGTCTCGCTCTTGATACTCTCTGGTCTTGATGATATCTTGGTCTTGACTACAACTCTGTCCTCTGTCTTTCCCTCCGTCCCCTGCTTCCGATCCTCTTTTTTCCTCCGCAGCCCCGGACGGGTTGCCGCCTCCTTGGTTGTCCCGCGCCACGGCGAAGACCCTGAACGTGTCCTGGTCCGCCCCGGCCCGCTCCAATGCACCAGGCCCGCTCCGCTACAGCCTGCAAATGAGGACGTCCGCTCAGAGGTCCGCGATAAGGTCAGAGGAAGCCAACGACTGACGATAACACAATAACACAACTCGGACAAAGTGGCGGACAAGTTTGCACGGGACAGCGGCCGTGTTATGATGAAGAGCGGCTAAAGTAACGAACGCCACTCGGACGTCTCCGAGATGCATATGCAGCGAGTGCAGCTTTAAAATGTGCACAACCATATGCATACACATGTACATATAAAGGAGAACATCATACAGTAACGCAGGATCTGTCGCATCGGTGTGACAGACCATCAGGAAACCAGTGAGGAAATGAGCTGAAGAGCCCGGGTGAGAGTCAGAAAGACCAACACAAAAAAAAAAATCAAAAATTCAGACAGCACAGCGAGCGGAATGACGGTGGGTGTGAGAATGTGGTGGAATAGAAAAAAAAAAAAAAAAAAAAGCAGAGCGAGTGTGTGCATCTGATATGTATTCATTACATGCTTCCTGACAACAAATTGCAATTTAATCCAAGAAGAGGAGGCTCTCATTCTGTGGTAATAAATAAATGACTAGCTACATGTATTATATATCAGACAGCCATGCCCTCCTCCTCCTCCGCTATGGAAATCTCATTGTTCCCTGATTTATTCATTCATTCATCCCTTCTATCCATCCGATGCTAAATGGTCAACGGTCCCTCATTTATGACAATATTCTTTTACTTTGTCCCACATTCCTTTGTATGATCATGTGATTTGGGATCAGGTGTGACACGGGGACCTGATGAAAAGCTATGAAAATGTTGTACGTGGTGCAACTGTGGCCCCCTCGTGTTGTCATGGTGTGACACTTGTCTTATGACACGTTCACAAGGTGACGTCTTCCAGGTTTTCAGTATCATGACGAGGATGTTGCACATGTTGTGTGTATGGTGAGATTGTGTGAGTAGAAACAGAAAAAACAGAAAAAGCAAAATGTGCCATTTGACTCCAACAATTTTGTCTTTGTGTAATACACAGTGAAGTCTGGTTGGCAGGTGCTATTGTGGCTGTAAAAACAAACCACACAACTGAGCAGCCCAGCACGGCTGCTGGAAACACCCTGTGGAGCTGTCCAGTGCTGAACCTGGCCAGTTCCACATTAGCTGCGTTTCCATTACCCCTAGAATTGCACAAGACCAAAGTATCGCAATAGAAAAGTGGTTTTTGGAAACAACTAAACTTCCTCTCAAATATCGCCAGAAGGTTTTGACGCTCTCATGAGGTGGTTTTTCTGATGTATCGATATAGAGTTAAATCGCAAAAAGTGTCACAGGAAAACTTTTTTCACATTTACACGTCACCGGATGACCAGTTCATCTCAAGTGAAAATGACGCGTTATGTTTGGATGGAGGAGGAGACGTAATATTTTTTTTTACAAGTAATCAAAGACAGAAATATAACAACCATTCTTGACAGCAAACAACATTGAAATGCAGATTTATACAAGAAATTTTGTGTCGCTTTTGTCACTTTTATTTTGTGAAAAACTGTAAAGGAAACGCAGCCAGTGACTGGAGAAGAAGCAAGTGGGGAAGTTTCTTAAGGAGGCAGATTAATTGTTGACGTTGCAGTTTGTCTTATGCTGCCTAAAATCAAATGTAGGATAGCAAAATCATCAAGGTTTGGGACAGTTTGCCCTCCATCGCAACGTTCTCACATCAAATGTTTTTTTCTAGACTTGTGTTAACATTTTCCAAAGCTAATGAGGGCCAGGTCCGGTGCTTAGCCCTTAATCTTCTCATGTTTATGTCAATCAACTTCCAGGCTCATGGAAAATGCAAGCGACACCTTTTCCTATCACGTAGAGGGCCTGTCAGCGTTCGCGCCGTATGCATTCAGAGTGCTGGTGTCGCACATGCACGGACAGACAGCCAGCTCCTGGGCAACCCTGCTAACCGCAGAGGACAGTAAGTACACATGTTACCACACACACCTGCACAGTGACAGGGATTGCACATCCTGCTTCATGTATAGCTCATTAATCTGATGAACTTTTGCCGATTTTAAAGTAAAGGAAGATTTTATTTGTGCGGAATCGTCGTTGGTTTTAGCTCCACACGACGGTGTGACGCTTTCATCATGACAAGGTGCTCAGATTTTTGGGTGGAGCTGTTGGAGGAGCTTCCAGACAGGAAGGAGGAGGCAGAGATGCCCACATCAGATGAAATGCTGTGACAGAGTGAGATTTGCATACAGGAAGGTGTGTGTCTGCGAGTGACCTAGCCAGTGTCATTGTGGGCTAATTGCCGTAATAGAATCATATTAGCCACTGGAACAGCCTCCTCAGTGCAAAGTTATAAATTAATTAGCACTGCGCTATTATCACATACATTATCATTAAGCAGCTGAGATTTGCATACATTGGATCCATGCACATGTACACACTCTGAAATGTCTATGGGGTGTGAGTCCAACAGCACACTGTCATGCACGCATGAGACACACGAGTGCAGACTTTTAGGGTGTATTAAATCATGGCCCTGTGATTTTCTCATTGCTATTCAGAATTTATTTTTTTTATTCCACACAGCAAACTGTCTCCGTCTTTCTCTTCCTTTTGTGAGGGTAACGAGTTGTGAGACTCTATCAGTGTGTGTGTGTGTGTGTGTGTGTGTGTGTGTGTGTGTGTGTGTGTGTGTGTGTGTGTGTGTGTGTGTGTGGACTGCCATAGACGTGTCCATTTGATCATACTGTGGCCCTTCATTCATACCAACACTGATTCTTCCCTCAGTTCACCTCTCTACCTCTCTCACTTTCTCTCTCTCTCTCTTTCTATCTCTCTCTCTCTCTCTCACACACACACACACACACACACTCACACAGAGATGGACGCTGTAAAAACTAAAGCAGCTTCTCTCGTGATTCTCCGATTTTTTCAATTTTCAACTGAAAATTAACCAAAGTGAACCAATTCTTTGTCTATGTTTGGATTCTTTGTGGCCCCAGCTACACAGAGCTAAGATGGAGTCTGTAGTCTGTCTATCTACAAACTCGGCCAATTGAGTTGATTTTGATTCTGACATTTTTTTTCAAAATTTGCTTGCACAGCTTGTACATTGGTGCATTAGTGCACAGTACAACTTTTAACCTCTTTTAATAGTAACAGTAGTCTGGATGAAGTGGTTGAATGAGCAGTCCCTGGAGCACGTGAGGGAACCAGGATGGATTCCTCTGACACTGATTTGCTCCATGTCACCATGAAGCCACCCTTTCATCCTCTTGGCTTTGAACGCATAGTGCAACCCTCCCACCCCCAACCCTCCTAACCCCCAACCCCCTTCCCCTAATCTCCTCTCCCACAGCTTTGAGAAAATTACACCCCCTCGCAAATTTGTCACTGTGACTTCATGTAGATAGAGGCTTCCTGAGGTCACGTTCACTCAACCTAAACCTTAGCATGCATGTATACAAGTGCACATGTTAATATAATGATAAGAAGAAGAACAAGAAGAAGAAGAAGACAATGCACATTGTCAAGAGTCACATCTGCTCGGACTGTCGCTGTCAGAACAGGTGATAGTGAATTCCTTTCATTTTTAAATTTCTTCTGAACAGGCAGAGATGAGCCGCCTGGCTTGTAGCTGCGGAGTGGAGAGATTCTCACCGCGTGCACTCCCACTGCACTGTAAAACACTGCGTGGATTTAAGTGTCCACATTCCATGCTTGTGCATTAGAAGCCCTCTGTTTGTTTTATTTCCCACTCTGTTCTATGCTTTGTCACACATTTTCCTTTGCTACCTTTTCCCCTTAACGCTGCCTCTCTTTTGATCCTTCTGTCTTTGAGGTTCCGAAAGGTTCTCAGCTCCTCTGGCTGACAGGCGAGTCCTTAAGTATTTACAAGGCAGAAAAGTGGAGGGATAGTCAGGGAGGTGTGGTGGTGGTGGGGGGGGCGGGGGGAAATGGAGAGAGGATGAGCAAAAAGGGAAAAGGTAAAATGAGAAATTGGGGAGAAAAGGAGAGGAAAAAGGGCTAATGACAGAATACGGAAAGGGAGAGCGGCTGCGCTTCCTCCTTTCCTTTTTTTATCATTCCATTAAAGTTTTATATCCATCTTTTTAATGTAATTTGGTCCCTATGAATTCCTGCAGCCGCGGAACAGACAGACGGCCCCTGTGAACATAAACTCTAGCCATGTTTGACAGCTCCCTTTCCTCTGTCTTAACCCATGTTCACACTGGCTAAGTGATCTAAGAGCGCGCGCGAGTGTGCGTAGATGTGCTATAGAGTGTTACAGAGTGCACGAATAAAGCCCAGTTTTGACAAAATGTTCGTAGCCAAGCGGCGTAGAGACCTGCGTTTGCGTGTGCACGTGCGTGTGCACGTGCATGTGCGTGTGCACGGGTCTTCATTACCCAGAAAACCATAGAAAACGAAAGACAGGACATGAATGCAAAGGGCTGCTTTATCACCATGGTCTTGCTACGGTGGCGGAGAGAAAATTGTGACAGAAGTTGGAGCGGAACACAAAGAATTCATGTTATATAATGAATGACTGACTACATTAATAAAAAGAAATATACATACTGCACCCTTGTTCTGTCCGTTCAGCTCAGACATCCTCAGGAAGTAAATGGGGGGATGGGGGGGGGGGATGATTAGAATCAACTTTGTTGGAAAAAAAAAAAAAAAAAACTTGTTTTAACTCTCATCTGCACAACATGGGTCCCGTATTGTATTTTTTGCAGTACATTGTTTAATATTCAAAAAAACTATTCTGCAACTTCTTTGTTTTCCTTCCGTCCTCAATGGAAACTTCCGCAAAGGTCACATGCAGGAAAATCACAGCAGACACCCAGAAAGGATGTTGGGAGTGATTGACATTGCGGGTCGGAGTTACTTAAAGGCTAATATTCATCTCATGTAGCCGTAATGTTATGGATAGAAATCAAGCTGGTGACCTTGGTCATGTATCATCCTCTTTTTCACTGCCACTTTAGTGTCCCTTTGAGCCGCGGTGGCATTAAATAATCCGCTGGTGGCTGGAAGAAAAAAAAAAAAAAAGTAAAGATATGAAAACGCAATGTAAATTTTCGCCGTATTACTTGTCACGTTCTTTGACGCCGTATCATAAGCATCTTGATTACAGTAAAGCTCAGCGTTTGTCCTCATTATGACTCCTGGGACCCTCGACTCACCTTCAAAAGCCCAGTCGGCACCAAAAGCACGCACACACTCACACACATACACACACACACACAAATCCTGTGCACGGCTAAAAATAATACCCTTCCTCTTCTCTTCACATGGATACACACTGATGTACACACTCCAGTCTACACGGGCCCCTCACCTACACACAGACACGCTTCAATATGCGCAAGAAGCCACAAAGCATTACACCCACAAGTACACAACGCACACAACCCCACCCTCCCCCCTCCCTCACCCTCTCATAGCCCTTGTCAGTTGATTGTGTTATTACTATGCTAACCAAATCCTTATAAATGTGATTTAAGGCTTGGCGGCCCAGCACTCCTGCTTTAGCCTCCTGCTACTGTGTTTTACTGGAGAGAGGAGGAATGAGGGCGGGAGGCGTGGAGCGGCGGACGGGGGGCCGGGGGGGGGTGGTGGAGACGGGAGGGGAGAGCAGAATTGGGAATGAAAGATCTGAGTGACGGGGGAGGGCGGGGGGTGGGCAAGAAAGAGAGGGTAAAAAAAAACTGGGAGGGAAGGAGGGAAGGAGGACAAGGCACTGGACAGAAACCGGAGAAGAGAGGAGTTGCGGCCGTGCGTTGCCCCCTAACACTCATTCCGCGCCTTATCCAGAGGGCAGCAAGGCATCAGTTTGAAAAAAAAAAAAAAAAAAAAAGAAAAACTAGAGGGAGAAAACCCACCGCCTGCATCCTAAATGAAAATTTCAATTGAAAAACTTAACAGCCCTTCAAATTGCAGAATTTTACACGCGCCAGTAAATCCCGAATAACAGTCAACACTTAGAAGAGTCGAGGGGGGGGGCGGCCAGGGGGGGTTGATGGCGAGGAAGTGGACGAGAGTGGAATGCGGCCGGATGGGTGGCGGCCATTTTGGAGTTGTTGGAGCAGGAGCATCAAGGTGGTGACGCATTAGTGGTCAGATTTGTTTAAAAAGCTTCAAGGTCCAGTGTGTAATATTTGGCTGGTTTATGATTTTTTTTTTTTTTTTTTTTTTTTAATTGATAAAGGCTTAACATAGCCTTTTTAAGCTTAACATAGCCTTAACAAAGCTATTTTATTAATGTCTTAAGGTCTTGAACAATTTATTTTGCCTTGTGGGTAGATGAGTTCACTTAAAAACAATATGATCAAACAGCGAGTGACAGAAGGCTCGAGAGCGCGGCCGAGCAGAGGGGGCAGGATGACGAATCAAACAAAGCAGCGAGAAGACAAGGCAGTCGTCTTCACAGGGGAAGCGCACGCTGCCGTGCACGTGCGGCCGCGCACGCCTGGCACGGCGAGAGACGGGCTCCTTAGTTATTCCCGGAGTTCGGCGGACCTTTTGCTGGTAATTGAATCAGCGTGAGTGCTGAGTAGAGCTAGCATAAAAACCTGTTAACCCAAAAGGTCAACTCGCTGCATTGTTTATTTAGCAGGGAGACCCGCGGCAGACGGAGGGAGCGAGCGGCTGCAGGAAGAGGGAGAGCGGTGGCGGGGAAAAGATAGAAGCGAGGCGAGGGGTCAACGAGAGGAAGGGGGAAGATGAAAGAGGCGTGGACGGGAGTGTTGAGAGGTTGTTGGCAACATTTGGGATCCATAAAATCAGCCAAGCTG
This sequence comes from Nelusetta ayraudi, assembly GCF_046127955.1. Classification (NCBI taxonomy): domain Eukaryota; kingdom Metazoa; phylum Chordata; class Actinopteri; order Tetraodontiformes; family Monacanthidae; genus Nelusetta; species Nelusetta ayraudi. The sequence continues at coordinate 3,947,577 of NW_027466055.1, read as the reverse complement.
AACGTCACCATTTGTTTGTATGACAATCGGCCTGCGCGTGTGTGCGCGCGTGCATGCTGTGTGTGTGTGTTCATTCATGTGTTTTGCCCACAGCTATGAAATAAGTGAGACGATGTGTAATTATTATATATTTGAATGTGTATCCTTTATAGTGATTATGCTATCTTATTGGTAAATATAAAAACATTAAGATCAATAAAGCATTGGCCATTTTCCTTTTTTGTTAGACATTAAAATATGGACAGCTGCATTTAAAGTGGTAGTGTGCCTACATTTTAAATTTTACACACGAGAGCCAAGTATCCTAATGTTATAAAAGTGTATTAACAGAACAAAAAAAAACATAAACACACAAGTTTGTGCAACTAGTGTGGCACCGTCCAGGCGTTCAGAAGACACTGCACTCCAGTTTGTCTTGACATGCCAACATTAACGCCAGATTAAACATTCACTGTAGCCGCATTCACAAGAGCCACATTCATGTATGGCCAACTAACTGACTTACTAACTTTACATCTATTAAACTTCAGAATCGTGAAGTGGATTAGAGCCTCCTTCCTATCTTTTCAAATTTTTTGAAATAACCCTCATAATAGAAGAAGTCAGGTTTTATGGTTCAGAAAGGCTGTGCACTTAGGCTTTAGCTAGCTAATACATCACAAAATGTGCTAGTATTAGCAAATTAAGTCTGCAAAAATTGAACAAGGATAAACTAAAAATGTACTTGGGGATATTTAATGTTTAAGAACAACTGCGACAGACTTGGTGTTAGTTGTGCCGTCGTTCAATTTTAAAGCATTTAGCATGCAAAATACACACACATTCCTTGACAATAGGCCACATGCTAGCTCTTTTTTCCAACACACATTCGCTCAACCGCTTGTCTTAATATCGCCATTCGTTGACTCTCTCGATTTCATTTGCGCGCGCGCGGACACACACATGCACACACCGCCATCTGGGAAAGCCGTTAGCGGTTAGCGGTAGCACTTAGCGACGCAGCACGCTCCCTCAGTCCGCTCAGTCACCTTGATCTGCTTGCCCTTCACACAAAACCATTACTGCTATACTGCATCACTGTGGGTGTGGGCTTTTGAATGTGTGTGTGTGTGTGTGTGTGTGTGTGTGTGTGTGTGTGTGTGTGTGTGTGTGTGTGTGTGTGTGTCTGTGCGAGTGTGAGTGTGTGTGCATCACAAGGAGAGTGTGTGTCTGTGTACATGGACATGCATCTGTGTATGTCCATTATAGGACAGTACGGTGGGATGTAAATGTCTGGGGATGGCGGAGGGGGAGGAGGCATTACCTTCAAATGAGCTACTGTGGAGTGAAATATCCCTCTGACTAGTCCCGTACAGGTTCTTATCTGCCTATGCATGTGTAAGTTGCGAGCGTGCGATGAAGGGATTCTCGTCTTATGTGCATTTCTAACTACCCGCCTTCGTTCCGTACGTGCCATTCCACCTTCTGGAATAGTGAAGGTACTCTGAGTCCTTCATGAATGTGCCGCAAACCTAAAGACGGAGATCTTATGGGCCTCTGCCTTCAGATTTCCTTCTTCTGTCTTTCCTGCCTTGTCCTCATCGCCTTTGTCTTTCTCTGTGCGTCACTTTCTAAACTCCTGCTTTCCACTAAAAGACACGCAGGCTCACTTTCAGTTGCTGCAGAAATCCATAAATATAATCCCGGTTTGCTCTGGGGGTGAATATGAAAGAGTTTCCGTGTTAATCCTTGAAATAGAAATGGGGAACACGACTTTGTCCCTTTGATGCCATTCTTGATGTTGCATGTCATTTTTTTTAAAGAATAAATCCTGCTCATCCATTTCTCTTTCTTTGCAAGCCCACAAAATGTCCTTCTTTCCATTTTAATATGAAGCTGTTCATTCCTCTTTACTTCCAGCTCCTGGACCGCTGGATACGCCCGTCGTGTCGCGGCTCCGTCCTCGCACTGCGACAGTGACCTGGGCTCCTCCTTCACCCCCAAATGGCTTCATTACAAATTACACTGTCTGTCTTTGCCCAAGCTCGGTATGCAGCAGCAGTGCGGCCCTGAATTCCAGCGTAATTCCGAACTCAACTTTGTGGTCTGACGACGTAGGGAAAGATGTCGGCTCAAGCCAAACCTCAGTGTCTGCCAACAACTCAGACGGGGAAGACGCCTCCAGCTCAGTCCAAGACTCCGGACCAAGCCGTGTTTTTAGCTCAAAATCCAGTGTCACCAAAGATTGGCGGTCCAAGTCTCCTGTTGAAGGGGGAAGAACCGGGAGCAACAGCTCCGTCCTGACCGAACCAAACTCCGCTAGCGTAGATCCAACTCCAACCTCGCCGTCTGCCAGTTCTCAGGCCTTTTTGGTGACGGAACACAGTCTTACGTCTGGCTGTTTCAGTTCAGCCTCGGGTTCAAGTTCCTACCTCCAATCGGTCACTGTTTCAGGGAACAGCGCAAGCTACACCTTCCTCGACCTCCGACCCTACCAGACCTACAGCAGCCAGGTAAGAACAGGCCATTGTCATTGTTGTTGTAGTTGTCATAATGTAGCGTCTGAACATGTGCTGGAGTGTCTCTTCCGTTCCCAAGGTAAGATAAGAGACGGAGGCCTGCGAGAGGACGTAGGCCTCTCAAGGATCTAACGCCTCTTTCTGTAGGAGAAACAGACACGAGACGCTTACTAGGCCAAAACACAGCAAGTCACAAGGCCTGTCAAAGAACACTGTGAAACACAATAAGATATACTTATATGGACTTGCACTGTAGCCGTTGTTGAATTGCAAATTCACAGAGGAAAACCGGAAAACATGAGAAACAACACGAGCAATAATTTTCCACTGCATCAAACGCTTGCATGAGCCCAGGGGTGGGCAAAGTCTTTGACTGGTGGGGCCACAATGGGCTCTAGAATTTGACAGAGGGAGCCGGAGCAGGAGCAGATGGTGTTTTGGTGACCCACCTCAAAGGAGAAAAAAATATATTATGGGCTATGCAGAAAACATGCGCTTTAATATCTATTGAACATTTATTTTGAAAAAATTCAAAAGTGTTACAAAAAATGTCTTTGAACCCCCACAGTGTTGAGCTCTTTATTGAAATGACTCTCAAAACACTGGAGAAAAAAAAGATAAAGTATACAGTAGGTATTTTATGACTTACGTACTATTAATATAATTTCTTGAAGTTCGGAGGGCCAAATTAAAAAGTTTAACGGGCCGCATATGGGCCCCGGGCCATAGTTTGCCCAGGACTGCAATAGCCTGCTCTCATGAACCGTGATGAGCAAGTCGTCCCCCGCTGTCCAGGTGAAGGCGTGCACCAGTGTGGGTTGCTCGCTGTCGGAGATGTGCCAGAGCTTCCAGACGCTCCCAGCCCCACCTGAAGGCGTACCTGCACCTCACCTCTACTCTGACACCCCCACATCTGTGCTCCTGTCCTGGGGAGCGCCGGAGTGGAGCAACGGACCGCTGGAGCGGTGAGAGACGGCGACTCGCACACGCCCACCAATCCCAGCCCGACTCTCCAGCTGAAGGTGACTTCCCTTGTGTCCTGCTCTGCCGCAGCTGGCTGATTGAGCGCAAGGTTGCCGGGACCACACAAGTCTCCACCGTGGGCTACCTTCCCGCGGACCCTCCGCCTCTTTCCTACCTGGACTCGTCTTCAGCACTCAGTCCGTGGACCAGCTACCAGTATAGACTCGTACTCCACAACCAGGCTGGAAACAGCACAGGTGAGAACACGGATCCAACTCAGATTTGTGTTTGTAAGGTCCCACGTTGAGAAGCCATAGATCTTATAGATATTATGCTGATCGTTTGTTCGTGTTTTTCCCGAGTGGACTTATAGAGCGCTTATCAAAACACAGATAAGAACAACAAGAACATAATGCATTGAAAAAGAAAAAGCATTAAAAACACAGGTGTGAGGCCTGAACTCGGGGGGTATCTGCCTATGCATGTGTAAGTTGCGAGCGTGCGATGAAGGGATTCTCGTCTTATGTGCATTTCTAACTACCCGCCTTCGTTCCGTACGTGCCATTCCACCTTCTGGAATAGTGAAGGTACTCTGAGTCCTTCATGAATGTGTGAGAACATGTTCCTTTTAGATAAGTTTCAGTTGAATTCAGCATTCAAGAGGCCACGGTTGTCGCTAACACCACTTTAATCTGATTTTGTAGGTCCCTGGGTCAACATCACCACCAGACCCTCTCGGCCAGCAGGTCTAAGCCCACCACAAGTGAAGGTCCTGGGGCCAGAGTCGCTTCAGGTAGGGGCCGGTTTGTTGATAGCCAGATCACATAGACATGTTGGATCTTTCATGACAACACAGGAGCATTTGAATGACTAAAGAAGCACGTGAATAAAAATCAGTGTTTCGTGTCTTTTACATATAACTGCCACGAGTGTGATTCTACAACAAAGTTTTTACAATCCAAAAAGTTTATGCAAGCTGAAAATATTCTGGCTCTCTTTCTCTCGCTCTCGCTCGCTCTCTCTCTCACTCACACACACACACACACACACACACACACACACACACACACACGCACAAAGCAACAATACGAGAATACGATTCATGGAGAATCCGCTCAGTCATTCACAGTGGGAAAGACAAAGCAATGTCACCCTGATTCCGCTTGTCTATCAGTCTTGGGATTTAATGAGAGAGAAAAACATTGAGCTCAAGGTCCCCTTCAGGAAGGGGAGGGACTGTGACCCCGTCTGACGCCGCTTCCTTCCTGTCGGCCATTTTAAAGGAGGGGCCATGCTCAAGTTCCGCGACGGACTAATCCAACATCAAGCTCTATCTATGGAAAACCGCGGCAACAATGCATGTGCGCGCACACGCACACACACTCACTCACACACACACACACACACACACACACGCGCGCGCATATGCATGCACTCACAGAACGGCACTAATGCTAACTGCAGAAAAATGCTAATGCCTGTCATCATTTCAGAACCGCCCCTGTCATCTCTTCAGCAGCACAGCTTTAGGGGTCGCAGGTCAGCGGAGGGAAGTGTGCCTTCCTGGTTGTCGCTAATTGGACAGACAGGCCGGCCGTTTCCTGGTTGCAGATTGACCTTGACAACACTGGCAGGATTTGGAGCCGCTGCCTTCTTTCTCGGAGTCACTTTCTTCTGAGCCCTTTTGTTAACTTCAGCGCTGCCATTGTTGGCAGAAGATGCCTGATGATCAGCTGCTGTTATATCTTTAAAAAAAAATTAAGTTAAACATTGCTTTGATAATCGTAATGAATGAATGATCAGCTGTTTGGTGAGGCTTTAACCCATTATTTGTCCTATTTCTAATTCAAATGATTTTAGGGCTTTTGTGAGCTTTTGTAAGCAAAAGACTGAAACAGTTTTCAGTATCATTATAAATATTACATGAAAGAACATGTCGCCATACTTTCCAGATAAAGCAGCCACTGCAGAGAGTGTGAAGGTATCCATTTTCTTACAAGTGGAAATGGCCAAACTCGTCAGAACACAAAGTTACTTTACGCTGTCAGAATCGTTCCCCGCACATGGTAGAATCTTTGACTGGCGTCGCCTTTTCAGCCTATAATTTTTCATGTGAATAATAGGAATTATACATCAACATGTACATCACACAAATGACCAAGCTGAGCCCCATCTCTGTGTCAGCACAGGGTCCCCTCAGTCTTCACCATCTCCAGATTACATCAGGCTGTTCAATCTGTAAATGACTTCCAACACAAAGCACACCCAACACGCACTTTGGAAAATGAGCTGCCTAACTCGACTTGACCCCGCGCGTACACTGGTGTGTGTGTGTGTGTGTGTGTGTGTGTGTGTGTGTGTGTGTTTCTGTGTGTTTCTGTGTGTGTGTGTGTGTGTGTGTGTGTGTGTGTGTGTCTGATACAGAGATGGAGTGGACCGGAGTGTGAGCTCGTCCTAGATCACCTCACAGTGTCACTTGTTAAATGGATATCAAGGTGGCATTAGAGACAATTATTCTTGATGTTCATTCATAATACTCTCATCAACACCGGCCACTTAATCACAGTCAACTGATCACAGCCTCCACACAACACTATGATTTAGTGCCGCACACCGGGAAACATACACACACACGCATCTTCATTAATATTAGCCAATAATCTCATTAGGGGAAAACTTTGTGTCGTTATACACAAAATGTAATCATATATACTGTACATTTTGAAGTGTGTGCATCTGCACCTTCTTCAGTGTGCGTGTCACCACCACCTTCATCTTCACTATGAAATGCTGACGGTCCGGACCGTTTCCAAATCAGATGCAGGGCCCTTTGTTTTTTTGGTTTTATTACAAGCAGCAATACCATTACCAGCTGTTTTCATTATTTTAGCCCGCTGTTTGTGCATGCGCCCAAAGTGGGTTTGCGTGCGCCCTGTTTTAAATGTGATGAAAGGAGTCTTCCGCTCCAGTCAAAGTCACGTTACCTTTCCCACACAAGGCGTACACACACACACACACACACACACACACACACACACACACGCGCGCGCGCGCACGCACACTCGCGTGCACGTGCGTGCATGCACACTCACGCATTGGAGTGCTGCGCAGTTTCACACTCACTTCGCTGCCAGCGTACCAGCACAGGTACAGCACTCTACTGACCACTCTTGATACCTATGAAAGAGCGCACGCAGCATGCACTGGCCAGCCACACACACACACACACACACACACACATGCACGCACGCACACACGCACGCGCACTGCACCATGACTTCCTGTAGTTCATCCATCTAAAAGCTTTCCGCTGTCCTCAGCATGCCAAGAACGTCAAGAATGTCCAGCCAGCCAATGAAGTGACTTTCCTGGGATACTGACAGGGCAGTTAGGAGAGACCGTGTGGACAGGATGAAGATTTCCATCAATGCTGCGTTTCCAATGAACCCAACCAGGAGTTAAAAGTACCGACGTGCTTCTGTCGTTTCAGGTCACGTGGCTCCCCCCCACTAATCCCAACGGGGAAATTCACGGCTACGAGATCCGCCTCCCGGAGCCGCGGCTCCTCCGTGACGGCGCCGCTGCCTCCGACCTCAACGTGACGGTGACTGACCTCGTCCCGTACACTAACTACAGCGTCACCGTGCTGGCCTGTTCAAAGGGCGGCGGGCACTTGGGCGGTTGCACGGAAAGCCCGCCCACTCGGGCGGCGACGTTAGCCACGAGCCCCGAGGGCCTTGAGCCGCTGTCAGTGGTGGCGGTCAGCGAGTCTTTCCTGGCCGTGTCCTGGCAGCCACCGAAGAAGCCCAACGGACCCAACATCAGGTCAGCGGGGTCGTGACGCAGCTTGGTTTCATAATGTCTCAGCTCAGGGGACATTCTGTTCCATTGTCTGGGTTTTAATAAGTTTCGGTGATAACATTGTCGCAACGTCAGACCAGCGAGAAAATAACCTGCTGGTATTGACTGAAAATATTTTTAATCAAACTAGGATATATAAAATCGGACAACGACATTTTCTCTGGATTTTGATTTGCTGAAAGTGAATAAAAATGTGCACTTTTGACATCAGTCGCATACAATTCATCGCAACACTATGTTATTTCTCTGCCTTTAAATAATTCACAACGGATTTCACAACTTCAGTTTTCTCAATGGTAATGGACAGAATGGCACCTCTGCCCTGCCACAGCACATGTGGCTGACCTGGAACAGACCACATAACCTTGTCTGCCCAACACTCTCACACAAGAACACGTCTGGATTTAGTAGGTGGGGAAAGTGAGCAGACAGGCGTCTCATGAGAAGGTGCGACCCACAATGTATAACCAATGGGAGGGCAGCTAGTCTCTTAATTATTGTCACAAGAAAATCTACAAAGCCAAAATGAGACCTAAGAGTTGCCTGGTAGCGGTAAAGCGTAATAAACCACCAAGTTAAAGAAGAAGAAGAAGAAAATGAATGATGACATGAAGAGAATACACTGACATGGTCGCTGTAATTATGAAAAGCTATTTGTTGGCGCGATCTCTTTAAAGTGTCCCACCGTCCTTATTCATTAGCGACGGGCAGGAATCCAGTTGAGCTGCAGATTGTTCGGGACACTTTCTGGAGATGTCGAATTGCTGAGCAGCGCAGGCCAACACAAGCCAGTATACCAGCACGTTAACAAGCTGCTAACATGAGCGCCGCGGCTAATGAAGCGTCGTGCATTTTTTAATCAGCGCTCTTTCAGACTTAATGCACATCCTGGTGTGTTTTGTTCTGTCCTGTTCTACGCTGTCGGAGATTAGGCCTTAAATAAAGGTCCGTTTTCCCCGGCATGCAGGCGATTAAAATGCATGAGCCCGTCTCTCTGTTCTGCTCCGCTCAGCTCAGCTCTGTGTGTTTGTCTAAGTGGGTTGGTTAAAAAGGCGGCATTAAGCCCTTCTCTTCTGATTACAGCAGAAATTAGCATTACTGTGGGGAGAGGAAAACACAAACCCTGCAGAAAGGGAAAAAACACACACACACACACACACACACACACACACACACACAACAGAGGGAGGGGAGGGAGATACAGTGAAGGCAACAAAAAGAAAGAGAAGAAGAAGAGAAACGAGCGATAAGCCGAGGAGGAGTTTAGAATTGCGTGTTTGGTTGTGTGTCTTCATCCCAGTGCGAGTGAACGCACTGCAATTGTGTGTGTGTGTCACATAAACACCCAACTTTTCACACGTGTGTTTGCTTTTCTTCAACCCCCACCCCACCCTCCTCCTCCACCACCACCACCACAGATACGAGCTGTTCCGGCGTAAGACCCAGCAGCCCCTGGCCGCAGCAGCAGCAGCAGCAGCAGCAGCAGCAGCAGCAGCAGCGTCCCCGCCCCCCTCCCAAGATCTCCATCGCTGGCTCCATGTTTACTCCGGCGCCAAATTGTTCTACCAAGATAAAGGCCTAAGCAGGTGAGATTACTGAAATGAGCTCTAGAGCAAACGGCGGTGGCGGCGGCGCCGCCGCGGCAACCCGTGTGTGCCGAGCTGATCGGCGAGCTGCCGCTGATGCCGATCTTTTAATACCGCTCAAAGATACATTAAGCAAATATCCCAAAGAATTAAATTGTTTTTCACACAACGTCCCCCTAATCTCAGTTTGGCACTTGGCGGAAGCAATTTTTTCTCTCTCTCTCTCTCTCTGTCTCTGTCTCTCGCTCCCCAGTCAATGCTTGCAGAATGGCTCTGGGTGTGTGCTCTTTAATGTGTGTGTGTGTGTGTTTGTGTCTCTGCAGTGTCTAAACTGGAAAACTTTTTAATGCATCGGCACTTTTTATTCTATTTTCGTTGACGCCTGTGGAACTTTAGAGGCTCGTCTAACTTTTCCCCACCTGTCAACCGTCACCACGCGATCTGACAGCGTTCCACTTGAACTTGTGCCTCGGCGGCAGTGCACCGTTACTTCTAACTTAAGGCGACGTTCAGACTACCAGCCAAAATCCAATTTTTAGCCCCTTCCAGGTTGAAACCGGATGGCTCTTTTGTAGTCTGAACAGTCACAAATCACATGAAATCCGATTTTCGCAACACAGACCGAAACCACATTCGGAAGGTAGTTTCAAACAGATGTGTCTCAGTCTGAACAGCTCCAAACACGCCGATGAGTTTTGACTGTTCTGTGACGTCAGTCTACGCAATGCCAGACCCAATGCGCCAGACCAGAGAGCTGACACTGAGCCCTGAAGTGCTGGCAGCAGCCACCTATTGCTGGATGAATGAGAGGCTGTTGCTGCAAAGCTCTATACAAGTGCCGTCCATTTGTCATTTAAAGACATTCCTTCCTTATTCCTTGAGAACATCCTGCAACATTTCAAACGTCAAACTTCCTTTTCTCCTCATTAACCCTGGCTGTCTCTCATCAGGTTCACCCGCTACCAGTATCGCTTAGCGGTGCACAACGACGCAGGCTCCACCTCGGGTGAGGTTGTGACCGCCGTCACCATGGCGGGCGTCCCCCGCCGCCCTCCGACACTGTGGGCCCACGCCATCAATCACACCGCTGTGCAGGTCAACTGGACTCAACCCTGTAAGAGCCAACTGAACACACGCACACACACACACACACACACACACAGTGGTTCTGTCTGTCTTCTGTGCAGATTTGTGAATTGTGGTGCAGCGCTCTGTAGCCCTTTCTTTCCGCTGTTGTCGCTGTGGCTTCCTCAGCTCTGCAGGATTTACAGGGAGAGGTGGAGTCCTTCTATTTGACCGTCACGTCGGACCACCTGAGTCGGGTCCGGTCCTTCCCTCCTGAGATCGCCGCCGCCGTGATGAGCGACCTGTGGCCCAGCACCGTGTACCGGGTTTCGCTGCAGGCGTCCAACGGAGCGCACAATACGAGCGAGGCCGCGCTAAACGTCACCACGGAGGATGGAGGTACACGTGTGATGGCGCTCTAGGGGTCGGGGGTCGGAGTGGAGGGAGGGGGTGGGGCCACAGGAGGCAGGGGGGGTCCGGTGCAGGACGTCGATTCAATACATCTAAGAGAGTTTGTTCATGTCACACTTGTCCGAAACCTGCTGAACACCTCATGTAAGGCATGAAATCAATACATATTGTGTGCACGCCTTGTGCACGCTTGAGTGCATGCGCGTGTGTTTATGTGTGTGTGTGTGTGTGTGTGTGTGTGTGTGGCTGACTTTTTTTTTTTTTTTTGCTATAATTTTTTAAAGGAGTCATACGTACATTTTCAGCTCTTTAGCGTGTTAAAGAGCTGTTTGTTCTGTGTTATTGCACTTTACTGGCCATATTAGGGCCCCTTCAAGTATACAGACGCTTTTAGGTTTGAAGTAAAACCATCCTGAGTAAGAAATGACTTAATATAACTTCCTGTCTATCTGCCCAAGTTGTCTTTCTCTATTTTCCTGGGCGTCTCTCCGATCTCTCCGATCGTTTGCACCCTCCTGGCTTCTTTCTTCTTCACAGTAATCATATGTCAGAGGCCCCTCTCTTTTTCTCCAATCTTGGCACTATAATAAAAAGTGCATTAAAAACATTAGAAAATCATTAGGTGCTAAAGGCAAAGCATGGCTCGTTTAACTGAGAGGGCTCTGGAGGTAATTTCATTATTTTACAGCCACAGGAGTACACACACGCGCACACACACACACACACACACACACACACACACACACACACACACACACCCAGAGAAAATATATTTTAACTAATGCAGCTCAACCCTACCAACCATACTAACATGGCCTGCAATCTATAGGGCAATGCTAACATCAAGACTAATTGGGGGAAAAAAATGTGTGTGTGTGTGTGTGTGTGTGTGTGTGTGTGTGTGTGTGTGTGTGTGTGTGTGTGTGTGTGTGTGTGTGTGTGTGTGTGTGCGCCTGACAGAAAGAGTCTGAGTGTTCCGCACTGCGATGATAATAACATCCAGGAGTAAATGAAATGTAGAGCAGTAGGTTGGGTCAATCAATTGGGTTAACGTCTCTTTGCCGACTGCATTTTCACTTAGAATTACACTGGAGCCACCACTCACATTCTCCTCTCCCCTTGTTTATTCAGCCACTGCTTCATCACCACTTTGTCATTTGAAAAAAAAAAAAAAAGCCTTTTTCATTTAAATACAATCATTCTCTCCAATCTTTGACTCAAAAGTGCATCCTCGGTTTTCTGTGACAATTTCTTTTCTGTCCTTCCTTGTCATATTTTTCTGTTATTTCCTGGAGGCTTCATTCCAACTGTAGAAGTCTATTTATTGTCCTTGGTGTGTGTGTGTGTGTGTGTGTGTGTGTGTGTGTGTGTGTGTGTGTGTGTGTGTGTGTGTGTGTGTGTGTGTGTGTGTGGTTTAAAGATATTTACTGAGGAAAGCAGTAAAAGCCAATATCAAAGGAACTTTCACCAGTGAAGAATCATTGTGATACAATGATGCTAATTTGATTTCCTTTGTAAAAAGATGCACTCAGCTAACAGAACTGGTGCAAGTGTACTAAACCCATTTCGTCATTTCTCATTTTATTCACGACAAGACGGCATTATTGATACAAAAACACTCAAATTTAGCCACAGTTGTGATGTGAAAAACGTCAGAGCTGAACAGCTTCTACGATATTTAAGACATTTTGAAGCAAATAGGCTTTCATGTCTAATTACTCCAATCGTAGAGATTAGCAATGCGTTTGATTTACCAAAAATACAGTGAAAACGTGCCTCTGTGAACACAGCTCGAAAGGGAACGTTCATATTTTAGGTTTTTTGCACTATTTTAGGTTATTTTTATATGCTCTATTCACTTTATTCTTGTTTGCCCTATCTTCTTGGCTGCTGTAACGCCTAAATTTCCCCGTCGTGGGACGAATAAAGGTTTATCGTATCGTATTGTATCGTAAATATAAACAGTGCCTAAATGTCCATTTGAAAGCACTTGATTTTCCTCCTGAGTTCTGCGGGAATGTGGAAACCAGAAAAATCACTTTTGTCTCTGAAGATGGGAAGACTTTGACACCTCTGTGCGTGTGTCCTCAGAGCCAGACGGGATGTCGGCCCCAGAGGTGGTTCTTGTTAACAGCAGCACCGTGCGTGTCCTCTGGCTGCCCCCCCTGCGACCCAACGGAGCCGTCACCGCCTACCGCGTCCTCCTGAACGGCCTCCTGCGAGGCAGCGTGGACAGCGGCTCCGGCTCCTTCCTGCTCGGGGACCTGCTGCCTCTGACTGTCTACGACGTACAGGTGCGCGCAGGAAAAACATTCAGATGCTCGATTCCGTCCCACAAACGCGTCATTGCCTGCTTGTTGTGCGTGCGTTGTTGCGTGTGTCAGGTGGAGGTGTGCACTGTGTACGCATGCGTGCGCAGCAACGTGACTCAGACGACCACGGTGGAGGACCTTCCTGCCGACATCGCTGCGCCGCACGCGCAGGTTCTCTCTTCCAGGTAACGCAACGCTGCAGCGCAAGTGTATTTTTCAACTTTAGAATTATTTCTTCTTCTTTTTTTCAGTTTTCTGCATAATTCATTTTGACCCACAGGGGGAGTTTGGTGGCTCTGCTGTTATTTTTATTTATTTTTTTTAAAGATTCAATTCAAAATCCCAGCCAAAAACACATTAACATTAAAAAAACGATTTAAAGGCCGGTCTGTGCAGCGTTCACTTAACAGCGCACAGCGCGGGGAATAACATTCCTCAGTGGTGAAACTCAGACAAAGCAGAGCTGCAACACCTTGTTGGCTGCATGTTGTCAAAAGAGGAAATTGCCTTTGAGTCCTCGGCGGTTTGTTCTGACTGCTTTTCGTCAAACTCCAAAGTCTTGCGACCGACATGGAACATTTCACCGAGGCCTTTCTTTACCCTTTGCACGCCGGCGTCAGTGAACACTGCAGTGTTCTCCTGAGAACGCAACAAGGTTCGAGTTTGACTTTGAGCTCAGACTCGAAAAAAGTCATTCTGCTATTTGACCTAAATCAAATAATGTACATGTACGGTTTTCCACTTTTAAGTCAGTTATCATTTTGTAGCCTTTTTCCCTGTGTGCGACTGTGATTTAAAAAAATTAAAGTGTGTTAATTGTAACTCTCTCTACAAAGCTCATACCTCTCTTTCTCTCTCTCCCTCTCTCTCCGACTCCATCAGGGCAGTGAGGTTGGACTGGTCTCCTCCAGGCAGACCCAGTGGGATCATGCTGGGCTACGAGATCTTACGACGGACCCGGAGGTCGTGTGCAGTGGCAGCGCCAGTGGGAGAGGAGTCGGCAGGTGTGGGAGAAGAGAAGTTCAGGTGTTCCTACGTGCAGTGTCCGGCTGGCCTGGGTGTGTGTGGGACGTCCTGCTTCCACCCTGATTCTCAGGTGAGTGTGTTTTTCTTAAGGTTGCCCATTGAAGTCTTTGCTACACAACAACAACAACAACAAAAGTGTGGTAAAAAAAAAAAAAAAAAAGAGAGGACCTTTGCAGTTTTCATAGATACCCTCAGTATATTTTTCATGGCCATCTGGAAAGGTGTGGGAGAGAAATCTGGATTCGACAAACCAACATACAGTAGAACTGAATAAGCAGCACAATTTGGGATTACAAGCCGTCCAACCCAACTGCCTCGCAAGGTTATCGTAGTTGTAGGTGCGCCGCTCCATCATCCTCCAGGTGATTCATTTCTCTAAACAGATTAACTTGTCATCTGCATTCGATTCCGTCCGCGTGTCATTGAATGGCAGCCAAGTTGGCACTGGGAAGCCGCCCGGCACCTTGATGCTGCGTGCAGCGAAAAGCGCGGCCGAAACAAAAGCAACTTGCAAACACTCGCACGCCCGCAGAACTTCCTGATGATGCAACGACCTGCGACGGCCTGAAACTGTAACAATGATGTCACAAAGAGCCACCCTGAAGGTTCTGCATGCGTTTGTGGAACCCACTTCAAAGCATAGCTTTGCAATTTTGCTCTACGCAGGATCAGTAAATACAAAGATGATTTGTTGCATCAAAACTTTATTTAACTTGACCGCCTACTGCGAGTGGATGTATTAAGAGCGTACATTCCAGAAGTTATTGGTCTAATGGGTAACCATAGAGAGCCAGAATTTCCGAGCCTTTAATGACACTTGAACTAACTTTGCTTTAAACTTCTTCTTCTGTGTTTTGTCAATAAAAAAAAAAAAATGCAACCAGGTTTGCTGCAGTGGGATGTTGCACCAAAAACTGCCGAATCACCACTGCTGTGAGAGCAGCTACCAGAGTTTGGCTAATTCCTCCGAGCCCGTGTGCTGCCACGGAACCCTCGTCCCGGCTCTGCCTGAGCACCGGTGCTGTGGAGGATACTACATTCACCTGCAAACGAGTAAGACCACCACCCCAACACGCGCGCTTTCATCCATTCCTCCACTGAACTCCTGGATTCTCGCTCTGACCGTCCTTGCCGTCGCAGACCAGACCTGCTGCCCGGACCCTTCCCGCTGGCGGGTGTCGGTGGGGCTGGGCGACAGCTGCTGTGCTGCGGTTCCGTACACCGGCAGGGGCGGCCAGCTCTGCTGCAGCGGGAGCCTCCACGACGGCTACGGGGCCCAGTGCTGCGGTGGCCATATTGTGGACGACGAGCTGGTGTGCTGCGGAGGCTCTGAGGAGGGGGAGGTGCACTCACACGTTCCAGGTGAGGGATGGAGACACAGAGATGCACACGTGATTTCACTTTTTTTTTTCCCCTACTTTTTACTTATACTATACCATAGAGGTATAATTTTTTTCGGGGATGGGTGGGGGGTCTGAGGTTGACACATGGCAAAGGAACGTGGAGTCGTTTCCCTCTTCTCCTCTCCTGCCGCGTCCCAAAGCACCCAGATACCATGGCACAGATGGGACTGTGTGTGTGTGTGTGTGTGTGTGTGTGTGTGTGTGTGTGTGTGTGTGTGTGTGTGTGTGTGTGTGTGTGTGTGTGTCATTAGACATCTTTGTCATGGCAGATGATGATGAACCACACTGTGGATGGCACCACTGAGGGCACTGCCAAGCACACAGCAGGACAAATACACACTCGTTCTCTCCGCTTCACACAACACACACACACACACACACACACACACAGTGCCTTCACACGTGTATAGACATATTACATGAACCCACATCTCACACACACACACACACTGAGTCAACAGGGTGCCCCCGGCAGGGTTCACTTAGTGTTGTGTGCCAGAGACAGACACGTGCACTCTATTCATCACACATAAACAATGGCCCCATATGGACAGGCCTATAGCACTCAATTATTCTACCCTCAGACGCACATTGACACACAGCAGCAGCTAATTCACTCAAAATATTTATATAGTGACTGAAAATGGACAAAAAAAAAACCCAAAACAAATTCCACTGTCATTATAAACAAGTAGTGCAGCCAGTCATCATTTTCTCCTTTGAGATATTACATGTTTTCATCCTTTGTCAGTTCTGCACAAGCTGTGGCTGGAAGGTTTTTTGTTCAGGCTTAAGTGTGTGCCGATGTCCTATTGCAAACAGGGATTTTTATATTTTCAACAACTTTTTTAACCTGGCAGTCTTTTCTGTATATCTGTCAGGTGACACCATGGTCGGCTTATTCCTAGAGCCACGTGTCGTCCAACACACTTTCTGCAAAGCAAGCAAAAAAGAAGTATGTACAGACTTTTCCCATTCCAGGGGGGAGTTGACTCTCATCTACTGAAATACATCTTTTATCTCCTGCGTTTACTTCTTTTTTTCTCCACCTAATCCTTTTTCCTATGCACTGAGCAGACCGCTCTGTGCGGTCATCCGTCATCAGAGGTTTCCTACCAACGAGTGCATGCGTTCTTCACCCCGTCCTCTCCACTCTTTCCTTTTACTGATTTCTTTTTTCCGCACTCTTTATCATTTCTCCGTGCTTCTTACTTTGTCTCCTTTGCCTCCTCCGGCTTCTCACTCCCACTTGCTGTCTGCGCCGCGCGCCCCCCCCCCCCCCCCCCCCCCCCTCTACTTTGTGCGCCCCTCTTCCCAGCCTCTCATCAGTCATTAGCGTTAGCTTCCCCATCGAGAACATATGGTATGATGGATCGCAGGGCTAGCGGCGCTAGCGAGGCTAGGGGCCATTTGCCGGGTGCACTGCACTGTCGGGGGTCCCAGGGGCCGGCGATGCAACCTCGACCCCGCACGTCTGTTTCAAGACACTCGCACACAACGTGCGCGCAGTCAAAGCTGTTGTGCCGGAGCCAACTTAACCTTGGCCCCGCTCACTTTGCCGCAGCCTTTGTGTCGTGCCGCCGAGCCGTTTGCATTGTTACAGATGCGGTGAGATCAAGTGTTTGCGACAAAAGAATAAAGAAAGCCTTGCCGTGAAGAAAATGACAAAGCCCGAGCTGTGCTGTTGCAAATGAAACATAAAACTCAACAGACACAAAAGATATAATAAAGTAGTGAAAGAAAGATGAGTGCTGAAAAGTAAGACAACCGCAATGAGACACGCTTAAATACGGTTTAGCCTTTATGATGATGTGATCAAAGCTGCTTCAATTAGTCGGTCAAACAAAGCAGTACAAACTGCGACACGTGAAGGAAAACTGGACGGGAGGAGAATTAAGGGAAGTGAGTGAGTGGGGAATCGGAGGGAGCGGGCGGAGGGCTGAAGAGCTAGATGGAGCAGATTAAAGGAGGAGTGAAGGGTATCCCATTGTGCCCAGCTGATAGACTAGGTTAGGCTGATGTGATTATGGGGTCCCCGAAGTGCGATCTATCACACATTACCGTCCACACTGTCAACAACCATACACGCACACTGCAGGGGCACAGCAATGCTAGGAGACAGCCGTCTGGCAAACGCATACCTGCTTCCCCGCACATGTGTTCACACACACAGAGAGAATATACATAAACCCCACACACACACACACACACACACACTCACACACACTTACAGGAAAAACCTGGATAAATACACAGAGAATTTCTGTGAACTTTTCTTTGACCAGCAGTATGAATAGAATGTAGCTTGTTAGTTATAATGTGGTCAGCAAATAACATTTATGTTTGAGAAGGACATTAGCACCTGGCTAATAAATTGAGAAGAACACTAGATTATACTAAGAAGAAGAGGAGGAGGAAGAAGAAGAGTATAAAAAAGTTGGACACAAAGCGACTGGCTTTGTTTTTACGTGGAGGTCTTGTTTGGTGAGGTCAGGATTTATCGGCTGTGTCAACTCCTGTGCTGAGGCTCTTTGTGTGAACTCAAATAAAAAAATAACAGCGTGAAGAGCTGCTGCAGCTGTAAGCACAAAATCCAAGAGATTCTGACGGATTGTATTTAAATTGCTGCCGAAGAAGACGGTGAAAATCTGTTTGGACGAGAGTTTTAATCAGGTATGCAGTAGAAACTGTTGGGCTTTGTGAAGTTTGAGCCCCTCTATGGCCCCAATTCCCAACTGTCTCATCACTCAGACGTACCTGGTGGTAGCATCGGCCCAAAACTGCAGGACCATTCTAAAGTTTCAGTATTTTGGCTATTTAGGGATTATTTAGGGGATGATTTGGGGGGTATTATGGAGTTTAAATGCTAAATCCCTCCCTTCCCAATCTAGCAGTTTGTTTAAACAGCTTCATGTCACTTTGCCGTAGATTTAATACTGTTTGTTTTTGCGAAGAAGTCTGCCTGCGTGTTGTTTGTAGCGTTTCCTCCTGCGCTGCTTATTTAAGAGCAACTTTTAAGCTCTTCCTTTGCTCCGCTTTTTCTTCTGTCTCCGAGTTTGTGTGAGAGGAGTTTAGCTGGGACTTATGTGAGATTAGAAGATGTTTAGAGGAACGTGTGCGGCGGCGTCGTTGGCCTCCCGTTGCTCCCCAGCTCTGCCAACATCCCCGCCTCGCTGTGCGCTCCACTAATCATTTCCCCTTCACACTTTCCTTTAAAAGTGTTCCGATTTTTAACTCTTCTGTCTGCCCTTCAACCCCACCGTCCCCGTTTCTCACCGTGGGTGCGACCATAAATGCCCCACCCACCCTTCTTTCACTTTCCTTTTTTTTTTTTTTTTCCTTTTTCTTAAAAATGTATGGACTGTATTTTTTTTATTTTTTTTTAACTCCTTCCCCCACCGTCAGCCGCTGCACCGGCCCAGCAGGCCCCATCCAAACGTTCAAGGACAAATCTGAATATGTCTTTTCACCGTTTAAGTGTTAAAAGCCTGGCGGTGCCGGGGTGTTATCTTAACGCGCCTTGCCGTGCCATCATCAGAGCGCGTGATGAAAATGGCTGTGATGATGCTAAAAGAAAAAAAAGAAGGGGGGGGCGGGGGGGGAGAAGAAAAAGTAATAATCAAATATGTTTTTTCAAGGGCACGGTGACCATTTGCTGGAGGGAAATTATCCCAGTAGTTAAGCTAGCTCTCTCCGAGCCTGGCACACTGTGTGTGTGTGTGTGTGTGTGTGTGTGTGTGTGTGTGTGTGTGTGTGTGTGTGTGTGTGTGTGTGTGTGTGTTTCTGTGAGCACTGAGGTTTATTACTTCAACTTGGTGAAACTGTGCTTCACTTCCCCGCACGCAGCTGTCCGCTTCCCTTCATGTGTCTGAATGCGTTTGCATTTTTACATGTTTTATACGAGAGCCGCTCGCACAACTCCAGCATTCTTTCATTGTTTTTGCCAAGTCTCTCATCAGTTTCGCACCAGTATACCTGCGTGTCCACGTGCTAGCGTGCGCGCGTTCTCGCCAGAAGCTCTTTCATCAGTGATGTTGACGACGTGCTGTATTCCAAACTGCAGCGTCCGGCCCATTTCGAAGCTGGAGTGCTCTCTGAACACAGGGAGACATTTCTCTCTCTTATAGTGTTTTTACAGTGATGGCTTCTCTATTAGGTTTACTCGACTGACTGGCAAGTCTAAGAGCCGAGTGTGTCAGCAGTGTGCTGGTCTGCTTATGTGCGCGCGAGTCGTCGCCATAACACACTTTAGACCTGTTAAAAGGCTCCACTTCCAGATCTAATGCTGCTTTCACATGCACTCAGGCAGATGGTGGATTGCAATATACTGTATATGCTAGCAGGCAAGAGATGGAGAGAACACTGCTGTATGCAACAGTCGACGACAAAGTCTTCCAAAGTTTTTGGCATTTTAACTTTAAACTGTCTCTCCTGCTGTTCCTTACAATATCCATCTGAGAAATAAATGAATCATTTATCATTTATTGCTATATTATTCTATAAAATCTGCAGGAAAATATTTATTAGATATTCAATATTTTATTCAGTTCGCTGGTAACAATAAACCGTTGCAACATATTGGCACATGTCTTTTGTTGTCGGTTGATTGCAACTTCAGACTTTACCTCATTTATATTTAGCCTGGTTTTAACTGTTTATTTAAACATTTTCGGGAACATTTCTTCACTCTGCCCCTCTTTTTTTTCTGTCTTCCTTGCAAGACACAAAGAGAGCGCAGAGCTGCTCCGTCTTTTATTTAAAATAACACACAATCTACCAACAAACCATTCAGAGCAAGCAAACACACACACACAAAGGTACGCTTAACTGAAGATATGCATGCACACAATTACACACAGTGACAAGCACATGGCCAGCTGTTAATGTTGTTTAGATTAAAGGAGGGCGGGGGGGAAAAACACAAGTCGTCAAAAAGAAGGAAGGACAAGCGGTCAGCTGGGAACAGAGGAGGTGTGTCAGTGTGTGTGTGTGTGTGTGTGTGTGTGTGTGTGTGTGTGTGTGTGTGTGTGTGTGTGTGTGTGTGTGTGTGTGTGTGTGTGTCCACATGCCTGTGATCACAGGGGAAGTCAATCCACTGTGATTTCATCTCTCGACATGACATATAGTCCAGCCCCTCTGGACCACAGAGTGCACACACACACACACACACACATACACACACACAATATGCACACATTTTAATTACTTAAGCCTCTGAATACTTGTTTATTTTTATACAGCGATCAAATCTTTACACAATATCCTGGAACATTCTGTTCATTCTACACTGAATACAGGCAACTAAAATAGGTTCTTTATTACAGGCCCTTTGTTCCTGTGTTGCGTAGATATGTAAAATTCAATTATGCTGTATGTCAGGAGCAGCTCCACGCTTTGTACCAAACCCCTTGTAATATATGCAGGATTTTAAAAGTGTTGGGTTTGTTTAAAGTTGTGGAGGGTTTTGGTCTCCGAGAGAGCTCGGATAACCCTAATCCACAACACACATTTTTATCAGTAGTTCATTGGCAGGGCTAAATATTGACTTATCATTAAGTGGAATGACTGAAACCCTAATAATAATTCACGTTGCCTAAGCACCTTGTGTTGACGCAGCGCTCCCGATGCTATTAACGAATGTATGCAAATCCAACGTAAATCTGAAGATTAGGGCTGGAGCATTTCTGCAATGCAAGAGAGAAAACAAGGGCTGTGTGATAAAATGCTGTCAACACGTATGCACGCACGCCTCTGTGTGTGTGTGTGTGTGTGTGTGTGTGTGTTTGTGTGTGTGTGTGTGTGTGTGTGTGTGTGTGTGTGTGTGTGTGTGTGTGTGGTTGAAAACGTTAACACAAACGAACAAGCGTGTCACACTCTACCCGGATGCAGATAAGGCTCACAAAATACGGGGATTGGGTTTCTGCTGAATGGGTGATAATACAGAAGTGAAGTTTAGCTGCTGAACAGCAAACAAGTGATGGTGACCTGTGAGCTGAGAGGGGAAGAGCTGTTCGGTGGACGAGGAAGTTGTCAGAAAAAAGAAAAGAAAAAGAGTGAAGCAGGAGCCTCTCTGTGTGGAGTTTGCATGTTCCTGCTGTCTCCTCCTGTCTCCTCCTGTGTTCCTCGTGTGTCCTCCCGTGTCCTCCTGTGTTCCTCCTGTGTTCCTCCTGTGTCCTCCTGTGTCCCCCTGTGTCCTCCTGTGTCCTCCCGTGTCCTCCTGTGTCCTCCCGTGTCCTCCTGTGTTCCTCCTCTGTCCTCCTGTCTCCTCCTGTGTTCCTCCTCTGTCCCTCCTGTGTCCTCCTGTGTCCTCTGTCCTCCTGTCTCCTCCTGTGTTCCTCCTGTGTCCCTCCTGTGTCCTCCTGTGTCCTGTCTCCTCCTGTCTCCTCCTGTGTCCCTCCTGTGTCCTCCTGTGTTCCTCCTGTGTCCTCCTGTCTCCTCTTGTGTTCCTCCTGTGTTCTCCTGTGCTCCTCCTGTGTCCCTCCTGTGTCCTGTGTCCTGTGTCCTCCTGTCTCCTCCTGTGTCCTCCTGTGTTCCTCCTGTGTCCTCCTGTGTTCCTCCTGTGTCCTCCTGTCTCCTCCTGTGTCCTCCTGTGTCCTCCCCTGTCCTCCTGTGTCCTCCTGTGTTCCTCCTGTGTCCTCCTGTCTCCTCCTGTGTCCCTCCTGTGTCCTCCTGTGTTCCTCCTGTCTCCTCCTGTCTCCTCTTGTGTTCCTCCTGTGTTCTCCTGTGCTCCTCCTGTGTCCCTCCTGTGTCCTGTGTCCTGTGTCCTCCTGTCTCCTCCTGTGTCCCTCCTGTCTCCTCCTGTGTCCTCCTGTGTCCTCCCCTGTCCTCCTGTGTCCTCCCGTGTCCTCCTGTGTTCCTCCTGTGTCCTCCTGTCTCCTCCTGTGTCCCTCCTGTGTCCTCCTGTGTTCCTCCTGTGTCCTCCTGTCTCCTCTTGTGTTCCTCCTGTGTTCTCCTGTGCTCCTCCTGTGTCCCTCCTGTGTCCTGTGTCCTCCTGTCTCCTCCTGTGTCCCTCCTGTGTCCTCCTGTGTTCTTCCTGTGTCCTCCTGTCTCCTCCTGTGTTCCTCCTGTGTTCTCCTGTGTCCTCTTGTGTCCTCGTGGGTTCTCTCCGGGTTCTCCGGCTTCCTCCCACAGTACAAAAACATGCATGTGAGGCAAATTGGAAACTCCAAATTATCTTTAGGTGTGGGCGTGTGAGTGTGAATTGTTGTTTGTCTTTTTATGTGGCCCTGCGATGAACTGCCGACTTGTCCAGGGTGTCACCCTGCCTTCGCCCTATGACAGCTGGGAGAGGCTCCAGCAGACCCCTACCTGAGTGCAGGGAGAAGCGGCTATTGAAAATGGATGGATGGATAAAGCGTTAGCTCTTCCAATGTGCCGGGGCAGGAAGTGAAAACTTTTCAGTTGCAGACGCGCTGCTGTCCAGGCGGAAGGTAGTGAGGAACTGCGGCGAGGGCGGCTGGACGGAGTTGAAGGAAGCTATTTCGGAGAAAAAAGTGTTGAGCTGTTTATTTGCGCGTCATTGAAGCTGAAGTAAGGCGCTGGGGGAATTGGCCACCAAGCCACCGCTCCGCAACAGCTGCTGCCGCTAAGTGAGTTACCGGCCGTCACACTGCCTTTATGTCACACAATCACACTCACGTACACTTGCGTTCTCCTGTCACATGCGGCCCGTGATGGATGCGGCGGGGATATAATGCACTGCAACGGCAGGGGAGCGGGGGGGGGGGGGGGGGGGATGGGGGAGGTGGGGGGAGAAGGGTATGTCCTATTCTCTGCTTTTGGCCTCTAAGTGAAACGGCTGTTTTAAATCGGCAGCGTCTCCTCGCGCCCGACCAGCTTGTTAAACAGGAAGTTATTTATCACTGCGCAACTCGCCGCAGCCCCCATTAAAGGGCGAGGCCGCGGCGCAGGGCGATGACTTGGTGCCTAATGTGCGCTGTCAAATAAAATGGGCGCCACAGCTGGGGGTAGATAGTGGCACAGATCTGCATGTCATCAACTGGTATGTGATAAATTCGCTAAATAGCTCATGAAAGTAAGATTATTTAAACTCCAAACTAAATAATCACAGAAGACGTGGGGGTTCCTGCGGCATTTCCGTCTGATTCCAAATGAGGGGCTTTCGCCAACGGACACGCTCATTAAAATACAATTTGTCCTTCTTTCCGTCGGCGTGGTTGTGGCGTTTTAGTGGCGCTACGTCGTGCCACGCCACGCTCATTTGTATTTCCAGTGCATCCTCACAGCAGGGGGTGACTTTGCTGACTCAGTATTATCGCAGGGCAATATTATAGCCCTAATCCATTGCCAGGCTAAAGCTCTGACAGTCCCCAACCTAAACTAAGCCAAGATGTCAGGGTAACCAGATTGCTCACTTTGTGATATTAAAATGGCCTCTGGAGAGACGGCGGCGGCGTCGCGTCGTATCTTTAGCCTGTAAGGAGTTTTGTCGCGCCTGCATCCAGTAAAGGACAGTTTTTTAATGCACCTTGACTTTTCAAGGTGGGGCACATTTGCATGATGGATTTAAAGCGAGGAAGAAGACGACATTTTGTTCAGTGTTGTATGTAAAATGTAGCCACTGTGCCCAGCAGCGACTTACCTAAATGAATATTCGGACTTGTGATTCTCAGTGGCTGTCCTCTGTAAAACTGGTTTCATGCAGTAAAGTTGCATCTCGTTAGAATAAGTGGAATCTATGTTGCTCAAAGTATCCCTGTAATGATCAAATGTTTGCAATTAATAGTGGAAAGTGATCTGAATTTAAAAAAAGAAAAAAAAAAAGAAATACTCATCACCAGTCACCTTGGTGGGAAACAAAATGAACTCTGGAGCAGATGATTTGCAGGCAGGAGGCGACGGAGAGAAAAGACCGAGAGTAAATCTGCACTCTCTAAACCTTGTTTTACAAATCCACCGTCTTTATGTCATTCAATTGAAAAAGCCGAATGCAGCTGGAGAATGCAAAGGAATGTTTTATATATTTGATATTCTGGAGTGAAACGTTATCAGGGAAATGGAATGAATGTAAGTATTTTAAATGTGACCTTGCTGCCGAAAGTGGAAGTGTTGGCGGGAAGACGTCACCTATCACTGTCAGCGATGGCAGCTCTCTGAAAAACACACTTCCTCTTCATCTTAACTCCTCTGACGGCGTATGCTGAGAGGTCCAAACAAGCAGGAAAGAAGAGGGAAGGGAAGAGGAGCTGCTGCAAAGGGAAGAGTTGCAGTCGCTGTTATTATTCTAAAAATGATGAATTAAACAGAAACAGGACGAATGTAAGACAGAGTTTGTTTGGAGGAACAACAACTGTGAGAGCGACTCTTGCTTTGATTTTGGAAAGTCCCATAAAGTCAATATGCGTTACATTTGAATGAAAGACACGGTCCATATGGAAGTCAGTGTATTCAGCATCTGACAAATATTGTCAACAAATAAAATATTTAAAACACTAAGGAGCTGATTTACTAAGATCTGAAATAGGAGCCGGAATAGAAGGAAACACCATTGACCATTTTTCCACACCTAAATCTTTGGTAAATCAGGACCTATGTATAATGTATGTACATATATATATATATACAATGTCTATATTTGATTTCAGGTTTCATCTGCTGTGGTCGAGAGTACATCAACGCCTCCACCTCCCTCTGCTGTGTTGGGAGTGACGGGCATCCCACGATCCACCCTGCTGGCAACGCCACAGTCACGTTACAGTGTTGCGGGTCAAAGGTCATACGTCAGGAGGAAGAATGCTGCAACGGTATTGGCTACGACCCCCGGCGTCACGTCTGCGCCGACAGGCCGACAGCAGGCCTGAGGGCAGAGGTTAGTGCGTGCACGACGCTAATGTGTGGACGACACAGTGTGAAGTCATCGTTGTTGTTTATATCATTTTGCAGCTGTTTTTTTTTTTTACCTTAGTGATTGACACTTCACTCCCAAACAAACCAATGCCCTACAATGAGTCATAGTTTCTATTGACAGCTTATGGGCCACTGACTGGATATGCATGTAATTGCTCCTGCTCTCTAAGAAATATACTTTTGCTTTCTGCCTCTTCCCTGTTTTTTCAATCATTCCATTTGACTCCTCTTTCTTCCTGCATCCTCTGTGATCTCCCTCTCCTCTCCTTTCCTCTCCACTCCTCTCCTGTCCTCTCCTCTCCTCTCCTCTCCTCTCCTCTCCACTCCTCTCCTCTCCTCGGTTCTCCTCTCCTCTCCTCTCCTTTCCTCTCCTGTCCTCTCCTTTCCTTTCCTCTCCCCTCCTCTCCTCTCCTCTCCTCTCCTCTCCTCTCCTCTCTTCTCTTCTCTTCTCTTCTCTTCTCCTCTCTTCCCTTGTCTTCTCTTCTCTCCCCTCCTCTCTTCTCCTCACCCCTCCTCACCTCTCCTCTCCCATCCTCTCCCCTCCTCTCCTCTCCTCTCCTCTCCTCTCCATGCAGCCTCGGTGTTTGCCGGATGCTTTGTGCCCCGTGGCTGCGGCTCCGACGTCTTACTGTGGCTCCTGTGACCTGGACCCATCTGTGAGCAGCTGCACATGGGTGCTGTCCGGCCGCCGTGACACGTCCAACGCCACGGAGCTCGTCAACGCCCCCCGTGAGACGCTCACTTTGGGCGAGGCCGCGCGTGCAAGGTCACGCCAAGCGTCCGATAGGTACAGTCACGCACAGGCGGAGGAGCTGCCACCTGACAAACGCCTGTGCCCGACGCATGAGGAGGTGGTCTACAGTGGGAACGCTGATGGATACACATTCACTGGTAACCTGTGTTTTTCGTCTGTGTGTTTTCTGACATATGTTCAAAAAGTGTGACTTTGTGAAATAGTAACAAAGGCTTAAAGGTACAGACACTAACTTGGACTGTTGTCTGCATGAAATGCTGGAACCTAGACAGCTGTTGCGTAGCACACATGCACACCAACGTGGTCACATGGTCTCTGCGCCGTTCGCTTGTGTGCCATTAAAACAAGGAGATGGGTATTTAAATGTCATATTAACATTCTGTACATTTTATCCGTCCTGTGGGAGTTTTTATTTATGTGTGTGTGTGTGTGTTTATCTTAAGTCTGCCTGCACATTATTTATCCTGGCTTTTAACGTCTGTTTAATCAAGACTAATTGTGGTCGTGGGTATTATGTGTGCATGCGGGCTGTCGTGCGCTAATAATTACATGTGTTGTGAGTGTGTGAGTCCTGCCATTTTGCTGCTTGAGCTCGCGGCAGTGCCTTTCTTTTACTTTGTGTGTGTGTGTGTGTGTGTGTGTGTGTGTGTGTGTGTGTGTGTGTGTGTGTGTGTGTGTGTGTGTGTGTGTGTGTGTGGACGCGGAGCGATTAGGATGAGAGTTTCTCGGCAATGCTGTGACACCATCTGGGCAGAGGCACATAAAGCTGTCGCCACCCACCATACACCAGATGTTTCATATGCACACACGCACACTTAAACACAGTAACACATTCGGCTTCTCGCAGGGGTTTTTTGTGTGGCTCGTCTCTGGAAAAAGAAGGAGGCCACACAATCTTGTTTGAGGCATGTGGCTTATCTTATTGTACGCTTTGCAAAAAAAGTTTGATTTAGAATTTTTTTGCCAGATTTCTCAGTCACAGCAGGGTCAGAAGTGCACTGTGACAAAATTGTATTTTACTTTTGTGTGTGTCTTTTTACTGTTGCCACCTATTGCCCAGACAACAGTGCCAGATTGGTGGTTAAATGTAGTTTTATTTGCAGCATCAGTCCCTCGATACTAAAAACCATAAGTAAGTGTTTTCCAATGCATATTTTTATGGCTTTATTACAACATGTCTTTATGGTTTTGTGCATCACTTCAGGGTCTATCCCAGAATGCATCTGACTTGACAAGCATGACCATAACTTTAGCAGTGAATGTGTTCAGAATTGGCACTGACCATACTGACAAAACAATGTACATTCTCAGAAACACTGAATTTAAGTTTCTTTTTATGAAATAAACATGTATGTTTTATATGAGTAGAGTTATACAACAGTAGAGTTGGGTATAAATACAGTTATACTGTAAATGTTCCAAACGTCATTTAAATGTTGTTTGATGAACACATCATCTGCTTAATGCTCAGCTGCATCAGTACAGTAGTTTATTTTAAACATTAATGTTAAAAGATGATGTTGGTGGTGTTTCTTTTTCTCAAGTTGCCTTTTTTTGTTCATATTGGTGCAGTTGTACAACAAATCCAGATTTTTTTTTTTTTAATGTAAATGATTGATTCATCTTTCAATCTACTGGTAAGTTTAATGATTAATTTCTTGATTCCCTCACTTCACCTGCATGTTGGTCCCCCTCTCGTCCACGCGCCTCCCTGAACCCCCGAGCAGACTCGGACCTGGAGCCCTTCACCACCTACCAGTACAGAGTGCAGGGCTGGAACAGCTTCGGCCGAGGCCTCAGCAACGTTACGACGGTCACCACCAGTGAGGACAAGCCGTGGGGGGTGGCGCCACCTCGTTGGCGCAGGTTAAGTGACAGAGACGACATCATCCAGCTGCACTGGCAAGCACCTGCCAGACCTAATGGTGTGCATGCAGTCTGCTGTGTGTTATCGCGCTGCACCTGTAGGTCAAGACGGTCTAAATAGAAGCAGCGTTTCTGGTCTTTCCAAGGTGACATCGCCCACTACGTGGTGCTTCGTGACGGACAGGAGCGCTATCGCGGCGATGAACACGCGTTCACCGATGTGGGAGGGATCGGGCCTTTCCAGGAGTACAGATACCAGCTGAGGGCCTGCAGCCGTGCTGGCTGCACTGACAGCACCCAGGTAAGCCCGCATGACACACCCGCTACTGGCAACTACTTTGCAGTGTCGGAGTTACTTTGAGCTCCGTCAGCTCCGTCGGAATAGTATTAAAGTTTAAAGTCTTGTCTGTTTTTGTGGGCCCGTTTTGGGGTTCAGACTATTCAAATCAGACACAGAAATAGACAAACATGTTTTCCAATAATGCTTTTAACCTTCAATATGCAGCGCTTGTGATGTCTTGTAAAAAAAAACCAAAAAAATACCCTTGTTATTTTGTACGAAAAGTCAAGTCTTATTTTGTTTTTGTACTAAAATCCGAACAAAAGGAATCTGTGTTGTCTTCCTGCTTCCTACTCACTGCTGTTTGATGATTGCAGCCCTGCCAGCTGTCCACGCTGAGCTCGCTCACTCTTCATACACCAACACACTTCAGCAACTTTCCAAATGATCGCCTTTTTATTTACTACTAAGATGAACTGAGCTGTACTGAACTGAACTGTTTCAATAGAATAAACTATTGAATTTATTGGCGGGGAAAGAGACCAGACATTAAATGTTAGTGAAATATTCTCAGAGCTGCTTTGGATATTACAAATATGTTCTATCGTGAATTAATATCTAGTCATTAAAACATTATCATTTGAGTTAAATAAATCCATATTTATTACAAGAAAGCTTGTCTTTTGATGTCTATAAATTATAATGCTTATTAATATTTTTAATATAAATAAGTAGAGGATGTTGTGGGAGAAACAGGCTCGTAATGCACAAGATAAAACTACAATTCGTAAGTCTTAATTGCAGTTGCATGTTTGTTGCCTGTGTCTCAGATGACATGAATTTGAACTGCATCGGCCTTGTCCTGTTTTTGTGACGTAGAGCTCTCCTGAACATTCATCATGACATTTCACATCCAGCTCTGCAGTGTGAAATCTGCAGTTATCTGTTTGGGAGCGTCAGCAGAACTGCCCCTTTAGTCACTTCTGAAAACCTCCTCACGTTTCCATTCTGTAATGGTCACCACATGATTGAGGTTTCCGACCTTTGCTGCTGAGAAATGAACGTCTTTCCACACTTTGCGAACTCTCCCGTCTTCCCTGAGCAGCCTAAGTTTTTATTTAGCCGCTCTCTGGTATGCAAGTCTCCGGATTTGCTGAGACAACCCGATGTGTGTGATAGCGGCCGTAGCAGCTTCACACAGAACTCCCCTTTGCTATCTCTGGCTGTAGCGGAGCTGATAGGACCACAACAATTAATTTCTCCAGCTTAGAGGTGATGAAAGCTCACGCTGAAAACTGTTTCCCTGCCTCGCGTCTCAGCTGCTTCAGCCTGCCATTCTTCATGACGAGCACATCTTTGCGTCGGAACAAAAGTGCTGTGGCTGCGTCACCAGGCGTTCTGAGGTTCGGCTGTGGCCATTTTGCTCACGTTTAGATTATTGTACTCAGCAAATATAAACTATACATTTGGGTGCAATGGGAACTTTCCTTCAAGCTCAAAAGGTTTATTTTCTGCAATAAGCAAAACATAATGTATACAACAAAACCAAGAAATTGTGTTGTAAAAGTCTATAAAATGGTAGTTTTTAGAAAGTTTGCCTTTTTATTTTATTTTATTGATTGATTGATTTTAAAAATCAATTGTTTGTTGCTGAGCTGGTTCCCCTACTAGAACTCTGTATACATTCACACGTCTGAGAGCTGTTAGCAGTTGCACCACCAACTCATTCCTCCTCTATCCACACACACACACACACACACACGCAGGCCCCCGCTCCCCCCGCTGCAGGGTGAGAGGGGAGTGAGTTGGATTAGTTTCTACACCAGTTAAAATTGGCCAAACAGTTCCAATTATGGGATAACTTGTGCTAACCTAATACACCAGCGCAATTACCTGGCATCAAACCCCCTCACGTACACACACACACAACAGGGCAAAGCAAACAGAAGCACACACGCACACACACACTCACCCGCTGTGACAACAGAAGGTGCTGATCTAATGCAGTTGGTCACTGGGAGCCAGAGGAGGCGCCGCCGCTGCTCCTCTGGCTGCGAGTGCTCTCGGCGCCGCTCGCCGCCTCCTGTCTCGCCCCCGGATCTTGACGACACGCTCCCCGCTCTCCCCCGACTCTTATCTGTCATCGTCACCCCTTCACCTTGTCCAAACATCCCTTTCTCTTTTACAACAAGCGCCGTCTGGTGTCTCAGCGCTCCCCCTTTTTCTTGACGCCTCTCTTTCTCTTCCTGTCTCACTTCTCAGCATTTCATTTCTGCAAAGACGTGAACCCAAACTGGTGGTCGCTTTTCGAGGGAACGATTTCATGCAGTGAATTCGTGCAAAAAAGGAAACAAATCCCAACAAACAAACACCTTCCTTTCACCGTGTCCTCCTTCCACCTCGTTTTATTTGCTTGTGTACCTGCGTGCGCCTGAGCGAGCTGTGTGTGTGTGTGTGTGTGTGTGTCCGTCCGTCCGTCCGTCCCTGTGCGCGCATGTGTGTCTCCTTAGTTGTAGTAGCAGTGTTCTAATTGCATAGCACTGTGTGGGACAGATGGGGGAAGTGCTAGTGACAGTCTATTAAGGCAGGATATCCCTGTTGCCATTAGCAGCAGATTGCCCTGTGATTCTGTGCTTTCCACATTCACCCGGCGTCCACAGGCTCCCACACACGCAGCCGCGACGCTTTTACAATAACTATAAGTGGTGTGAGTATTTATTTGCGTCACCCGAGCGAAGGCGGAGTTTGTTCGCGGCGTCTCAAGTTCGCTGATCGGGACGCCTGGTTTGAATTCAGCTCTTTATCGCAGCTCGTCCCCTTGATTCCCTTCGTGGTGCGGAAACGCTGCAGTGGCCTTTGCACAGTCAGCTGATGTTCACTTTATTCGCAAGCGGTGACTGAGTAATGTTGCAAAGGGATAATCCTTTAACCAGGAGTAACAAACCTCCTGTCTGCGAATGGAAGCACTAATGCAAACCGCCCTGGGTGGAATACATCTAAACACACATTTATTTTGCTGTAGATGATGGGATGATTATTTTCTTTACACAAATTCACACCTATATCTTTTTGCTTGAGGCAGTTGTACATACATGCATGTTAATATAAAGCTATAGTCTGTGTTCTTTTAGCTCTGCGTTTTCAGCTTGAATTTTTAATGTTACTCAGTGTTTAATTTCATTTTTTTGCTGCGTTGACCTTGTATTTTAATAAAATGGAAGATGCCCGTAAACGGCTCACTCTTGTTTGCAGGGCCTCTGTTACCTCAAATAGAAAAAAACATCTTTTACTTGTTTTAGAATCATTTTACTTTTCATTTTTTTTCATTTTGTCAAATATATAACAGTGTTATTAATGGTCTGCGTTGATTTGGATTTTGTCTGATGTCTTTGTGTATTTCTTTTATGTGTGTGTGTGTGTGTGTGTGTGTGTGTGTGTGTGTGTGTGTGTGCTAGGTGGTGGCAGTGACAGTCCAGGGAGTCCCAGAGGGCTTCCAGCCTCCAGTGGTGACAGCTTTAAGCCCGTCCTCCCTCCATGTGAGCTCATCCCAACCCGCCCGTCCAGGTGGAATCATCCAGCAGTACCACTTAAACCAAACTGGTGTGGGAACCATATTCACACACCGTGGAGGACCCAGAAATTACACTGTAACTGGTAAAGTCAAAATATTTATTATTATTCCTTCATCCTGCAAACTCAACGTCTGTGCCGTTTCACAACACTCCCATTCTTCTTTCTTTCACCTGTTTTACCACTTTATGAAGATTTTTTTCTATTTGCATGTGCCTGTTTCCTCAAGCTGCTCTGTTTGTAAATTTGCCCCTGCAGAGAGAGCAAAGCACAAATACATGAACGGCCCCAGGAGGAAACAAAAAAAAAAAAACACAAAGCACTGACAAACTCGCAAAAAACACAGTTGAGACGCTCGCAAGGTCAGGCTCACATTCGTAGAAATAAGAACAAAAAAAGATAAATAGACAGAGGGAACACAAACACTAGAACAAAAGCAGTCTGAGAGCCAGCGCTCTATCAAAACACTCGAGAAGTGGATCGTCGACGCAGAGGAGGAGAGGTGTTGTCTAAGTATTGTAGATCTGCACGGAAACACGGCGGTGTCAGGACGCCGTCATTTGTGGGTGTTTTTTATCTGCATGCTGGAGGAGCTGTGCTGTTGGCCCTTTGCCATCAGTCAAAACACACACACACACACACACACAAACACAAACACAGGGAGAAATGCCTTTAGAAACTGCTGCTTGGCAAACATTTGTTGCTTGTTGAGGAAAAGAGGACACTGGAGAAACAAGAGCCGGAATCATTGTCCTTTAATTCTTCCGCTCTCCGTTTTCTGGTTGTGTATTCGATGTGTGACGACGTCTCTTGAAGCTAAAATTCTGCAGCGGTTTCTTTTTTCTTTTTCTTTTTTTTTTTGACTCGCCGATCGCCTCTGTGCTCCGTCTTGGACTGGTACCAGGCGCCGGCTTTGCCAGTAGCCAATAGAGCGGTCCCACGGTGCCTGCGGTTGGCTTGTATGTTCACGAGTTGTTTGCACACAAGCGTGTGTGTGTGTGTGTGTTTGTGTTGTGCCGGCACGAGGCAGAGCAAACAATGCCAAATAGAGACGGTAATGTGCTGTAATACTGTACCAGCCCCGTGTGCCAGTGTGAGCAGGCGGCGTGCGAGTGTGAAACTCAGAACTAGACAGACTCCAAACATCAGCTTCACTTTGATTTATATCCATCTAGAACCGAGGCGGGCACATTTTTTGACTGGTGGGGCCACAGTAGGTTCTAGAATTTGACAGAGGGGCCGAAGCAGCAGCAGCAGATGGATGGTGTGTTATGGTGACCCACCTCACAGGAGGAGAAAAAATATCATGGGATATGTACAAAACATGTGCTTTAATGTCGACTGAAAATGAACCAAAGCAAAGTTAAAAACAAATTTAGTGTCTTTAAAGCCCCACAGTATTTCTCTCTTTATTGAAATGACTCTTAAAACACTGAAAAAATGGATGAAAAACATCTGTTTTATGACTAACCTACTATTAACATCATTTCTTCAAGTTCAATCAAGAACTTAACGGGCCGCATATGGCCCCCGGGCCGTAGTTTGCCCATACCTGATCTAGAACTTGGTGGCGTCTTCCTTTATTTTCTAACATTTACCAAAAAAGAAAACGTGTAGGATGATGTGTTGCATTGACGTCTCGCCAATCCTCCAAGTCAAGTTGCGGTGGCTTGACGTGCAAACGCAAGATGAGAAGGAGAACGAGACAACAAAAAAGAGAGAGTGTGACAGGATGAGACTGAGGGTGAAGGAGAAAAGGAAGGAGTGTGACAACTGTAAAGATGGATGTGTGTATCTAAGTGTTTTCAGAGAAATATGAACAGGAGTAATTGCTGTGGCACTCTGTCATCCTTAATGTTTAATATGCCACTATTCATCTTCTCCGTGTCTGTGCGTCGGCCCTCACCGCTCCGCTGTCACAGGCAGACGCTGTGCTCACACACTCAGGAAAGGAGGTCTTCCTGTTTTGGTGCCTTTTTAAAAAAAAAAAAAATTAAAACTTGTTCAATTCTTTTTTTTTTTTTCTTCATGCTAGCTAGACAGACATTAGCTTATCGCAAAACATTTGCAAAAATTATGCTGTATGACATCCCGCACGTTAATATCCATCTCAGTATTTAAAATGATGAAACTATAAAGAAAAGAAAAATGCTGTATTTCTCAATCCCACCCGACCAGCAGAAACTCACAGGGCGACACCTGTGGATAAACATCAGCATGTTTCCACTCTTCACTTTTCAAACCCTGGAAGCGTTTAGCAGCATTTCGCTGCCACCATCAGTCTTCCGCCTCCACGTCCAACTTCCCTCCGCACAAACTCGTTCTTCTGTCGCCCGTAAAGTTCCGTTCGCACGGTGAAAGTAAACATTCTCAAAGTAAGCAGCTGGCTGCACCAGGCCGAAATCTAAAATTAGGAAAATAGATGTGGCGCCTTCTCACATTTCCTGCTTATGAATGATTTGCCCCAGGAAACACAAGGAATAATTTATTTATAGCAGTTTTAGCACTTCTAAAACGCGGCACTTCACAGGAAGAATTAAGCACTACTGTACAAAGACACCCCATGTGAATCGATATTAAGTATTGCCATCATTAGCCCACAATGAGTTATTGCCTGCAATTATATAGATTATGGCATTAATCATGTGTTTAATTGGCCTTTTGTAGGCTCATTATTAATTCAGAACAGCGGGGAATAGAGTATGTTCTTTTATTTATTAATGTGTTTCCCCCCGCAGTCTTCTGATTGGTCCCTGCTATAGGTGCAGGCATGCAGGCGAGGGGGAAGGAGGAGGGGAGACGGATAGGTGTCATGTATACAAGGTGTTTCAGCGGTGCAGCGAGCGACTCAGACTCTCGGATCCAACTAGTGACTCACAGTGAGGCTACTAGTGAGCTGGAGCCTCATTGTCAGGTTCTGCAGCTCGACCTTTTGGGCCTTCAGGAGGACTGCAGTGGAAACTCACACTGTGAATGGTGAAGAGGAAGATTCTCAGAATATATATTTTTTAGAATGTTTAGAAATATACCAACCAGCCAAAATCCCTGAAGCCTCCGCTGCACTGGTGGGGCCTCAAGGTTTGATTTCCTTTGTTTTCTTTCTTTAGGAAACAAAATGAAATTTTGAAATTGAAAGAAATTCAGGAAAAAATGTGCATGCACAGCAGTGAAAACACAATGTATGAAAAATAACCTCACAGTGTGTAAAAACTGTGTGAAAGACATATTTCTACAATAAGATTTATGTGTGTGTGTGTGTGTGTGTGTGTGTGTGTGTGTGTGTGTGTGTGTGTGTGTGTGTGTGTGTGTGAGAGAGAGAGAGAGAGAGCGAGAGAGAGAGAAGAGAGAGAGAGAACCTGAAAACCTGAAAACCTGATCTCATTGATCTCATCATTGTTCCATCCCAGACAGACTCTGCATTAGGGAGCCACAGACAGGAAGTCAAACTCTTAATTATTTAGGAGAGGTGTTATCAAAGCTCTCCTCTTTGCGTGCACGTGCTGCATGCGCGCGCGTTTCATTTGTTCTCTGTCTAGAAATGCAGTCAAGTTCAAGTTGCATTTTTACTCTCTTGAACTTTCCATCCTCCTTCACTTATTTTTTCCCCTGGCCGTTTCCTTTATTCTCGCTATACTTGTTGGCCTCTTCCGACGTCCACACCTTGATCTTCTCCGCCTATTGATACCGACCCAAACAAGTTTTGCTTCATCCTAAATATGGAATGAGCTAAGCTTAATACTATACAATGAATAGATTGATATTGCACTCGTGCAAATTGAATTTCAAATTTAAAAAAAACTTAACATGATAAATAAAATGTAAATAATAAAATGCCTCTTTTTTTTTTATTTGCGGCCTTTCGATTTAAATTTCAACAGGGACCTTTTTCCACAAGCTAATAATGCATTTAAAATAGAATAGCAACAATAAACCAATTAAGTCACAATAATACCCTTCAATCAACGTCCTGTCCTGATAGACCAGCAGAGCATTCTGGGATTTGTAGTACACGTGCTGTATAATATCATAATTACACTTCTATGCACTGAAAGACTCCTCCTGACTCAAAACAAGAGGAAACAATTCTGTCCCGTCCCTTGTGTGACTGTTCTCGCCC
Organism: Nelusetta ayraudi; assembly: GCF_046127955.1. NCBI lineage: Eukaryota > Metazoa > Chordata > Actinopteri > Tetraodontiformes > Monacanthidae > Nelusetta > Nelusetta ayraudi. The sequence goes on along the minus strand of NW_027466055.1, from coordinate 3,911,998 downwards.
GGCGAGCCTCTTCTCCTTGACCTTTAACTCGACCGTCGTAGTGATGCTGCTCTCTGCTCTCTGCTCTCTGCTCTCCACGCCGAGTCTCCACTGCCTCTGTTCTCCAACAAAGACTCAGCGGCCTCGGCGCTGACTGTCGCCGGCCCCAGAAACCGCCCTCCCCGCCCGCCTTCACTTCCGAGCGATCGGCGTCAAAGTGATACAAGTTTCCTCCGCCGCGCACTCGTTCACGCGCTCAAACGTTGCTTCCTCTCTTCCCGCTCTTTCCTTTTTGAGCGGATCAACACTGCCCTCTTCAGGATGCTTCTCCCCGCCTGGAGTCACACGGAGAGAGAGTCGCCCACAGTTGTCTCGGCGTTTATTTGAGGGAACATCATCGTCTCTCGTGTTTTTTCAAGTAAAGTTGTTGCTTGTTGTCGTGTGGAGAGCAGCACAAAATGTGAACGTTTTGTTTTTCAAATTTGAGCTCCGGTTCACACAAACAGTGGAGCATTTTTGAAATGAACTACTTATTTTTTCAAATTTCTTTTGCCCTTCAGTTGCCTTGTAATATCACTGTGTGATAAACCTAATGGTTGATGCTGCCGCAGTGTGCGCTCACTGCCTTGAGTTCACTTGTGCACGGACAGCCTGCAGTTCAGTTCTGCATGTGCAGCAGAGGGTGTCTGCTTTTTATTCACTCTTGCAACAATGACATCACTTGCACCGTGGCTATTTACTATGCTCGAGTGCACACGCGCACATATGCTCATGCTTAGTTGCACAGTTAAATAGTGTAACAGAGCCTTGCGCTTCAATTCGAGTACTTCTGTATGGATGGCAGAGTTTCTTTATTTAACCCAAACACAGGGCAACATGGGGGTGGGGGGAGAGGAGCATTTCAACACAGGCATACACACACACTCATACTCACACACACTCACTCTCTCTCACACACACACACACACACACACACATACACACACACACACACACATTGATCAGAGGTTGGGTTAAGCATGTAAGGCGGCGCAGTTAAGCAAGCAAGCTAAGCAGTTGAACGGGCTGTGTGTGTGTGTGTGTGTGTGTGTGTGTGTGTGTGTGTGTGTGTGTGTGTGTGTGTGTGTGTGTGTGTGTGTGTGTGTGTGTGTGCATTCGTTCGTGCGTGCATATGTGCTTTGCCATCAACCTGGAGCACGTTCTTGCATGCATATAGCAGCTGAGACACACACTGGGGGGGTCCCATATCTGCATCACAATCCCTGGAAAATTCTTAATCAGAGATCACATAGAGAAACAGATAAAGTGGTTTGGGATTTTTTTTTCTACATTGATATTGACAAATATAAGTAATTTAACACAGAAATTCTCTATTATTATTAAATGTGCAACTTAGTTTGGCCATTAATCAAAATATGTCTTGGCTTACATCACAAAAATATTGAAAAATATTTTTCAGAATTCTTTGTCCTAATTTGTTAAACCACGTTACCCTCAGTCAAAGTCAACATTCGAATAAAGAACAAAGTCTGAACAAATTCAATAACCGTCATCAGATTTAAAAATGTTTTTCAACATGTTCTTCTAACTGTTATAAATCACGATGTCAAATTAGGAATATTGTATATTTTCATCGGAAATAGTGCAGATTTTAGCGCCCAAAATAAATTCCGCTCACTGTGTAATGCAGTGCCAAATTCTGTTTTTGCAGCCAAGCCCTTGATATAGAGGCGTCCCGGCTCCTTCATTTTCCCCCTTCCAATTTGATTTGCAAGCTGTTGCACGCTGTCAGCTAAGTGAAAGACCATAAAACATCCAGTCAAGCTCAGTGACAACATTAAAGATTTGCATCCGTCCTCATCCATCTACCCAACATCAACATACATGCAGAATATATGTGTCCGGGAAACGCAGGCGATTAATACCAGATGGTGCTTCTGGTTTCCTGAATACCTTTGTGGGGGTTTTTTGATATGAAAAGAATTTTTTTAACAACTTTTAGGCATTCAGACTTAACAAACATTCAATTGAATCCCAAAACATTGATTTCCCTGCATGGGCAAGTAAAAGCAGCGCTGGGCGGCCGCGTGGCTTCTCTCAACGCTGCATCGCCAGCGTCTATAAATAAATCATGCGTGGACGGCGTCGCCTAAACGCATACTGAGGTATCATAATTATCATAGATCAAAAGCTGATGACATTACCGCGTCGGGCCGATCCTATCCCATGTCAGTTCCGCGGCTGCCCATCTTTACGTTGTTTCATTATTGAGTTATGGCATGCATAATTTAACACCGACAGATATGGATCCATCCGTTGAGAGACGGCGGGACGAGCAGAGAGAGAGGGGGGTGAGATGGATGGAGAGAGAGAGAGAGAGAGAGAGAGAGAGAAAGGCTTTACTCTTTGTCTCCATGTCCCCTTTTTATCTTATAATTTTTCTCTATGTCAAGTTTAAAACAAAGAGAATTCAAGTTGTTTTTGTGATTTAGTTGCCTTTGCGTGCTTAAAACTTTTTTTTTTTTAATTACTCGCTTTCTCCTTCCCCCCCCCCTCCCTCACCGCAGGTCTGCAGCCGTACACGCAGTACAGCTTTGTGCTGGTGGCCTGCACCGTTGCAGCGTGTGGAGCCAGTGGGCCGTCGTCAGGACGCACCCTGCAGGCCTCCCCCGCAGGTACAGCACAGAAAACACTGACAAACCTTCCAGCAATGCTTTTGTTTGACGAGCTCGCGGGGTGAAGTGGCCACTGGCTGCAGCAGCACTGAAAGGACGAGGCCTTGCTTCTTTTTTTTTATTATTATTCACTGCTGATGTTCTGTACACATTAAAATGATCTGTGCACACTAGTGGGCTTTTTTTGTTCTCCATTTTTGCTTGTCATTACTCCCCCTTCTCCTCCCTCTTACCTTTCCTTTGTCATTGCCTGCTGTATCTGTTTCCTCCTGCCTCTGTGCCAGAAACCCTCTAGTGGTCTCACGAGTTCACATTTTAAAACAAGTCATTCTTGTTGTTATAACGTGTGTTCCTTCCTTTACCTCTGGCTGATCTTTGCTTACAACAGTTTTTTTTCATCTTCTTAATTTTTTATACTTTCTTTTCTTCAGAAATACTATCACACATCAGCCTTCATTATTTTATATTTATTATTTTAACTGACATCCATTGTTTTAATTGTGGTTCAAAGTTTTAATTTATAAAATGTGAGTCATTGTCTTTTTTTAGAGGTAATGCAGTTATTTTCAATGAAATATACATTTAATTTTTCTGTCTTACATTATGTTCTTGTCTTTGGTTCATCCGTTGATCACTTCTCCATCAGGAAACAGAATGTTACAGTCACAAGTGGGAGGGACAACAAGAGATTCAGCCTCTTGCCTCTCGATGAAACATTTGAAATGAAACCTTTATTTGAAGTGACTGTGGAAAACAACCCCCCCCCCCCTTCTTTGTTGGTGCTCCAGGAGTTTGGTCGAAGCCCAGGCATGTGGTGGTGAACGCGTCGGCAGTGGAGCTGTACTGGGATCAGCCTTCCCAGCCTAATGGACACGTCTCCCAGTACAGGCTGACCAGAGACGGTCACACTGTTTTTACCGGCGACCACCGTGACCAGAATTATACGGACGCTGGACTGCTGCCAAACCACAGGTAGAGAGCACACGCTCGCCAGCACACACACACACACACACACACACACACACACACACACACACACACAAGTGCGCGAGTGAGCGTGTGAGCGTGCACGCACGTGCACAAGAGTCGGCGGTCACACATGCATAAACAGGCTTCACTTGTGGCTTCATAGTTAATCTTCCCTTTAATTCCTATAATTTCCCATCTGAGCGCGTGCGTTTAAATCAGGGGTCACCCTGTTTTTAAAAGCTCCGCTATCGTCCCGTCCACGTGCCTCTCTCCCAGGACTTCACTCTGTATACGTCGGATTGTGTCGTTTAATGAGCAAATATTTGGCATGCCAGTGGCACGCGCAAACATTAAAATCACAAATCAGATCTGGCTCCTGCTTGCAGACAGCAGCCGAGCGTGGGCTTTATTTATCTGTTTATTTTCATTTAACCTTTATTAATCCGCATCTCTTTTTGTTTTTTTTTTGTTTTCTGTTTTTTTTTGTTTTGTTTTTCCAAGATGGATTTTCCGTTTAAATCACGGCGGCCAAACACAATTCTGCCTTCTCCTCCACTTCCCCGCTCCTGCCCTCCTTGGCCTTTTCTCTTTACGCCCCAAATAGAATCCTTTGGATAACGCCGCCCTGCAGCCGCTCCAATCTCTTGGAGGGAAAGCGTGGACGGAAACAAGATAGGGCCGTGTGCGTGTGTGACGTTTAATTTTCCTTAATTCCTGATAGTCTGCCAGAAGGCATTCCTGGCCCGGCCCTTCGCTTCTCATCACTCGCCCTGCTCTCTATTCACTTTCCCTTCACCCCCGCGCCTTCCGCCCCATCCTTCCCCTCTTACCTCATTCCATTCCTCCTTTTCCCTCTTTTTTCCCAATTTAGACCT